>NW_009224109.1:0-30550 GCF_000690835.1 Fulmarus glacialis | reverse complement strand
ACAGCAGTGATTTTCAGAGCAGGATTTGGGAGACTGTAATAGGTGTCTAAGAAAAGCAAATCTAATGGCAGAAGAATTAATTTCACTGTGCAGAAGTTCTGTATTAGAAGACTTTGAGAAAAGATCCAAGTACCAGAATACAGTAAGATTACTATTTTTGTATCAGTAAGACAGAAAATTTATCCAGATCATAGCGTTGTTTATCATGAAAATAGAAGATTAATTATAGAAACTCAAGATGGATAGTTTCACCACAGAACTCTGGAGACTTTTCTTCCAAGTAATATACCTCAAAGATATTTTCCTTACAAACTGAATTATACTTTTCTTATTTTCATCTTATTCTTCCTGATTGTTCCCTCTTGAATCATCATGGTATCCCCGCTTTCTTTAGTGTTGTCACTTTTCCAGCATTTGCAATGTGTTACCGTGTCCCTTTATTAATGATCACCTAGACATGCTACACACTGGTAGCCCTTTTAGGAGAGTCCAAAATTTCTCACTGTAAGAATACTCCCAGCTTCTTTCACCAAGAAAAATGTTTCAGGTGTTAACTCTGGACTTGGCTTCCAAAAACACTTGCCTTGTCCCAACTTTCTGTAGTGCAAATACCAATCATGAATACCACCATCATTATTCGTAATGATAAAAAATTGAAGTCTTTAAACAGAGGTTTTAAGACTGGCCTCCATCATACACGACCCATACACGACCCAGAGAATATTTTTCAGCAGACAATAAATTCAGTGAGATATGTCAGATTTTTTGTATGGTGAGCAGAAGATTAGTATGAAATTATGAGACTGCTTTTGGCCAAAATATTGGGGAAAATAGAATATGTTAAAGCACTGAAAAGTTTTCTTCTGCACAGTATTTTTATTTTCAGAATTGTCCCAACATTTAAAAGGAACTGCAAGGAAGAAGAAAAAAGATTAAATTATCCTGAAAATGATACAGCAGGGGGCTGAAGAAAACTTCTAAGGTTTCTGATTTGAGTCATGTGAGACAAACAGCTGAAATACATTCCCCAGGTTCCCGATGGAGGCCTGATCTAGCTTATACTTGTATATCTCCTTACACCTGAGTGCCTCAGCAGCAGGGATGTGTCGATCCTCAAACGTCCTGTGGGGAAGAGGAGTATTGCTGTCCCGTTTTACAGATGCAATGGTGGGGCAGAGGGGAGCAGTGGCTCATGGTTCACAAATGCTGCCAGTGATGGAAAAGCATCAGTCCTTCCTTCCTCTCATCCCACCCCAGCATTGCCCTTCTCTGTGTGCCAGCAGGAGCATTTGTGCCACCACCAATCAAATCCTAAAACAGACACCTTCCTGTGTTAAAAATGAAATATTTTCTTCTTTTGTGGCGGGGAAAATGTCTGGGGCAGTTCCAGCACATGTGTGCCCTGCCTTGGGTCCCTGTGCGGCACCTCTGCTGACTGCACTGCTGCTTTTGGTGGCACCTTTGGACCTTCTTAGCACGGAAAAACCTGTGCTAAAGCCTGTGTTAGACTTTAGCCCATGTGCTTTGTGCAAAGATGTCTCTGGTAAAGCAAGGAAACTGCAGCTGCATCTCCCAAACTTGAGGCAGTAACTAATGGCTGGATCAGCCTTCCCCTCAATACTGAGCTGGGAACCTCCCTAGCTTAAAGTATAAGTTTCTAGAGCTACAGAGAATCCAGCACTAGCCAGCAAAAATTTATTAAGTGCATAGGTAATATGAGTAATCTTATTAACATCCTTCCAGGACTAACTCTAGTATTACTAAATTTACTGTATGCCAATAATATTTAAACAAAGATCCTTAGCTGATCTGTCTTTTATTTTGTAAGTAAAAGTCAAAAAACAAAGGACAAAGGGAAAAATGGAGCCCATTATAGGAATTGTAACTGGAACTGTTTAAAAATAATTGAATGTGTAGCTGCGGGTATAGCCTACAAAGTAAAGTAGTAGCAGTTATAACATTTCTTCTCTCTAGGGCAGAAAGAAGGGTGGGCTGGAAAGAAGGCAGTACATACCTGCCAGCATTTTGTTGGCACATACATACACAGAAACATCTCTTCTATCTTATGTTGAAATTGTGGGCATTTGGGAACAGCAACCTGACCATATAACAGCCCCCTCTAACTGTACGTCTTCAGAGTGGAGTTATTTTTTGACTCTTATTTCAGCTCTGCATTTTACTCCATTCATCATGCCCACACACAAACTCTGATGCTGTCAGTCTCTGCGGGATGATGAGGTTGAAAAGAGAGGTTAGAGGCAGCTTTTCACCTTCATTCAGCTTTCTCATTTTCCCAGTTTACTGGTGAAGACCTAGCTCACAAGCACAGAGGCTTTTCAGAAACAGCGAGAGGTCATGAAGACATCACGTTTGTTCCTTGGCCGTTGGTTAGTGACCTTAAGCTAGAGGACCCCTCTCCAAGGCCATGTCATGGACATTACTACCCACTGTTTGTTGCTACAGATCCAGGTTACTTCATTTGAGGTGATTAAGGTTAGGCTACGTAACTCAGCTATTCAAAGGTGCTCAGGGTCATCTCCTCACCCCCTGCCTCCCACTTCCCTTCATATGCCCAAAAGACACCGTTGCCCCAAAGAGTTAGGTTTGGAACAACTCCACTTACTGCAGCGAGAAAGGATTAGGGGAGATGCCCTGCGAAGGCCAACAGAAATATCTAGGGGAACACTGAGCTAATGAGGATTCATTAGCCCGGCGTAGCTTGGCAGCCTGGCTCCTCACACCTCGTCTCGGCCAAAGCTGGTACTCAAAGCCGAGGGCCAATATACTGCCTGACTCTGCAGTGAAGACATGCTTAACGGGGCTATTACATTTTCCACATAAGGGAAATCCACCACTATTTATATCCAGCTTAGTACTTCAGATTCAGGCAGAATACTTCTGAAACTACATCCATCCAATATTAATAGCATCTGTCTCGCAGATTAACTATCACATTGTGTTTTTATTTAAACATCATCACTGAGCAATCACTCACTAAATTATTTAAAGGAAACAACAAAAAATTGTTTTAAGGTCACAAGAAGGATGTCAGCGGGCCAGTATTACTAAGCATTTTAAAACCTGGAAGATTTCATTTTAAGGAACTGTAATAATGCCTTTCTTTGGCATATGTAATTCTATATTTTATATTTATGAAGATGGACATTTCTGAAGTGTTTAATGAGCAGCAATATAGTTGCTCAGTTAAAAGGCAGAGCCTTATACTATTTTTAATATTATCCAGTAAGTAACTCAGTGCCATATGCTTCTGTAGCTTGACTGCCAAAGAATGCAGCAAGTTGCTTTGGAGGCTGCCTCCAAACTCCACACGCCAGCCAAAACCACGTCTGTGGTACAGAGCTATTGATGTCCTACCAGCGTAGAACATAAAAATGGCCCCACAGAGAAGTTACGCAGAGGCTCTGCTAACTCCATTGAACGGGATGTGGCTTGGAGCAATGTATGGAATCAGGGCAAAGCTTAAATACTAGACATGCTACGCTGGAAAAAAACAGTATGATCTTGCAAACAGCGAGGTGCTTGCTCCTCTTGGTTGCCAGATGACCTCTGCTCCCCAAAGCATAAGCCATATACTAAACTTTCATGCACCATCTTAGGGTACATTAAATGCTTTGGTCTGGGAAATGGCAAGACAGCCATTCCACTTTTAACTTCTGCCACCTACCTCTCGTCTCAGCAGGTATAGGTGACTGAGCTAGAAACGGATACATGAAGGTTAGAGAATGGGAAAAGAAAAAAGAAATTATCATCAGCAATAAAGGGTGAACACGAACAGGAATTGAAGAGATCTGTTAGCTGTACACGTGCATTTATTTTGTTGTCTTTCTTTGCACTATATAGGTTATTTTGTACAATGTTTATCTGTTAGGTACGGTATCTAAATCTTTACTTTTTAGTTGTTTATCGTACTGGGTCAAGATTAAGCTCCCATTTTGCGCTGACTGGATTGCTTCCATAAACTGTAACAACTAAGCACTTCTATTCCCATCTTATTTTTTTAACATCATGCAAAATAGTTCTGTTGTTCAGTAATCATGAGGAGCCAAAAAAAATTCCAGTGTTTTCATTCAGCATCTGGGTACTCATTGATCAGCCCTGCACTAACGGGAGCCCCGGTATAATCTAAAAAACAGACCCAAAAATGCGTCCCAGGACCTCCTTAAGGCGCAGTTCCCACGGCACTGTCATCCTGCGAGGACTGCAGTAATCAAGAGACTCATTACAATAAGAAATTGCTTCATTTCTAAATCAGTTCATTTTGCTGTAGTAGTGCTGATTTGATGGTAGAAGTGTGATGTGATGAGGGCTCTAAGCTCAAAACCTTGTCGTGTTTTTCTGGCTGCAATAGCTGGTCTATAAAAGATGGAGCCTCTCTACAGGCTTTGCTTTGTTAAATGAAGACAGATAAAAATCTTCTCTCTCCTGTCAACAAAGCAGCTGAACCTCCTGTGCTTAATATGATAGAAAACAACAATTAAAATAAAATTTACCTCACACATACACCAGTCTTAGCCTATCTGGACATTTTCTATACAATTTAATATTTTTGGCCTAAAAACAATAACGGTTGAGAAGGGACATAAATGGAAACAAAGGAGCAACAAATCTGAAACAGATGTTAGGAAGCACTCCCAGCACAGGAGAGCTGATGTGCTGAAAAGCTACCTGGGGGCAGGACGTTAAAAGACGCCTCTTAAGAAAGCCTGTGAGGAAGAGCAGAACAACGGAGGAAGGCTTGATCCAGATACCTCTTCGTCCTCCACACCTCTCACTTCACCACCTCAGGGGATTCTGTTTTTCTTACACAACACGATTCTGTGGCCCATTCAAGCCCACTTTAGAACAGAAGTAAAAAAGTGAGGGAGAAATTTTGAGTGCATTTCAGATGAAAAGAGTAAGAAGGAATAAAAGCACTGTTGTGTTCTTTCCCCTCTAACAGAAATAGGCAAGTTTGGCCCAGGATGAGCCCCTGAGGGGATTAAAACCCACCATCCAGTATCCATCTGTGCCATTAGTACTTTGCTTATTAAGCAAGTAATTTTCACAGTCTGGAAGATGCATCGGAAATGAATCTTTAACCAATGCTGATGACCGTGTTGATAGTTACGCAATTTATAGTGCGCTTTTTAGGATTGTCTTTAAAATACCAAAATTACTACCTGTTGAATAGGGCACCCACTGTGATTAGCCCCACACAGCCCATTCAGTAATACTTAATGATTAACACTTAAAGCATCCTGTAAAGTACTTTGCAATCATTGACGTAATCCTTCAAAACCAGGGGAAAGACAGACCTAGCAAGGGGGAAGACGAGTCAGAAGGTAACATGGATTTCTTTGTCAGGGACCTCAGGACTCAGTCCTTGATTCCCACCCTCAGCCTGCTATGGTTACCTTCTCAAAGAGGGCATTTGCGTGTTTCTGTCTCTTTTTAAATGTGGATGGAAACACACAAGGGAATCCATTCTTTCAGGAAACCAGAGGGTCTGTACTGAGTGGTTCAGGAGAGGATTTTCCATCCTCCATACTCCTAAATCCTGTGGATGCTCCTCAGACCCTGTTTATTAGTGCCCATGAGACATGTGCTAAGGACGGCAGTGATGAGGGACCAGGAGGTAAGCTCTGCATTGCTGAGCCCAGAGGCAGTCTAAATAATGAAGCCTGAATTACACCGTAGCACTTGTGACATATGAGTAACTAAAAGACAGCATTAGCAGCAATGTTCTGGACCATCAGCTCCAGAAGGCAAAACTCAGGCAACTCCAACTTATTGGCATTTCCAGAGCGACTGATTCTATTTGTTTGGGGTGGAGTTTTAACGAGTTCCTGGCCAGAGTCTGGTCTGGATCTTTTCATGCACCCCCTACCTTCTCTTTTGTGAATACTTGTTAAGTATGCCACCTGCCATTGAGAACAGGGTAACTCAAGGAAGAGGTGATTTGGCAGGCAGAAGTGGGTATCACGTTTGCAGCGACTTCGCTTTCTGTCTGGTAGATGGGTGCATGTGGCTTTAGACCAGACCAAAGATGGTTTAGTGTGCACTACTTTTCGTCCATGCATCACACTCTCCAGCTTTCTGATGCAACATGGCAATCTGCCACAGGGGAAGGCACCAATGCCAAGTGTGGATTGACTACTTTAGCGTTTCCTCCCCTCTGCCAACTGAATGGGCTAACACTGTGGGTGCTTTGATAATATGTGATGGATTACGGTCACACAATCTCTTCCCTTCGTACTAGGGCTGCCTCCTCTCCTGATTACTCTAACAGTTATTTTGTTGTTTATGGTCTAACTTGTTTCTCATTTCATGTTTGCAGTTACTCTGGATGCATTACTGCTCACTAAGAGATCAGGCAGTAAAGAAATGATAAGGGAATAAAATACAAGAGTTTATAAAAAGTAGCTAATTATTGACCCGAAGTCTCCAGTGTGTATGTGCAAAACCTCAGTTTTGCGGAGGGTCTGAGTACTAGATGTGATAGTATGTTGATACTTCGTCATTAGTATGGTGGTACTGTGTCTTTACTTCACTTTACTAGTGATTACCAGGATAGATATTATCTGCATTTTTCTAAAGCTATACCTACTTTCGTCTGGGTAGAAATATTAATTCATGCTCTCTAGGTATAATTTCCATTACAAACACATTAGGTCTACTTTCTTCCTGACCCAGAAATACTCTTGTCTAAACTACAAAATTCTGTGCTACAGAAGAGATGCAGCATCAGAATTCAAAGCCAAAAAATTCCATGTCCACTAGGAAACCCATTTGTTTTCTTGTTGAGTTCAGCCCACTAAAAAAAAACATTTGCATTACTCACAAATCAGCAAGCGACCAACATCCTTAGAAATGAATGTAGTTGTGTTAAACCCTGCTGCACATCCTTGCTTTGTGACTGTCACTGCAATGAAAATCCTTTGCAGCTGTCATGTGAGTGGATGACACAAACGATGCCTGGAGGGGATATGTTTTAATTATGAAATGTTAACTTTTTGTGACAGATAACACACATGTAGCCAGTCAAGTAACAAGGGTGTGTCAAAGCAGGCTTTGCATATACATTATATGATCCCCTTTCAGTAACTAAATTCTGGATAACAAAATAAGAAGGCTCCTAGTTTCTAAAAATAAACTCTCTTCTTATTAGGAGAATTATTTGCAGACACAGTGTGTGTGCGCTGCTGGCACTTTGGCAGTGCACGTTCCGACAGCCTTCTTCCTACCTCCTTCAGACTCTTCTCCTTTGGAATCTCATGCAAGTTCCTACATCTTCAGTGTTATCACTTTTCACTGTTGTTTTGTCTTCTGAGCAAGCATATGCAGTGGGGCAGTAAGAGGTTATTAGGCCATAGTTCTTCACAGGGACACATTTTTACTGCTGTCCTAGTGTGGCCTGTCAATCTTAGGATCATCACAGGTTCTGCTCTTCAGGCCCATCTCTCCTGCTCTTTGCCCTATTTACTTTGGTTGGGATTTGCTTCACGTTTGCTGCTGCCTTCATCTGTTGGATGCTTTCCTGTTGAGCCTCTCTGTTGTTCGCGTGCTTTGCTTCCTCTTACTACACCATGTGGGCAACTGCCAGTTGAGCCACTTGTTATGTCCTGAAGCTTCTGGCCTTGCCATGTTTCCCCAGAAACCTCCTGCTGTGCTGCGATTGCCTTGGACTTAGATCACCCCGTCTGTCCTTAGTCTGAGTTACCTGTAGAACTCGAATCTGGCTGAATTTCAGAACATTTGGTATGGCTACCTGATGGCTGAGCTAGTTCATTTCCCTGTTAGTTTCTTAGGCTGGGCACTGTCTTACCATTGCTTGATGGGGACTCAGGGAAAGGTGGCTTGTGATCAAACTGCCCTCAGTGCTGAATTTTTTTAAGCACGCAGTAATGTAGCATAACCCATTATGAGAAGCCTTCGGTTTCCTAACCCCAAGTCTTACTTGTGTATTTTCTAGACAGTTTAACTTCCAGGCACTGAAGTGGTAAGTGGCTATAAAAGTGCAGTCCTTCCCCCTGAAAGTGAGCCATGAGGGTCTGTGCAGGGCATGGCAATCGCTCCGGGCAAGGGACATGGAGGGAAGGATTTACCCCAAGGTGAAATGATGTGCTTTATGCCAATACGCATAAGTTAGAGTTATCACTCTAGCACAATTTACAAAAAGGTATTAAAGAGACAGATGGAGAGCTGGATTTCACTGGCATAAAATGTATGCATGCAAGTTAGTTTGTAGGCTAGTTCTTTACTGAAGTTAACTATGGAAAAGACAATTTATTCACAATGCCTGGGATGGAATAAGGGACCGCAGAGCTCCCTTCCTTGCCTGTACAAGCTACCTAAATCACAGTATGAATCACCAGCAACCCTGGTAGGCTGCTCTTCCTTCCTCTAGGGGAGACAGAGGCAGGGATTCGCAACAGCAGAGTGGGAAATGATCTACTGCTCACGCTTACGTGTGTCCAGCCTCCCCTGTAGCTTCAGGAGGCCCTGGAGCCACTTGGTCCCTCGGTTTTCTCTTTATGTAGGAAAGCTGTGTGCTGCCTTTTCCCCCCATAAAATCAAGGCTGCAGTCTAACCATAAATTAATTAGTATTTTCAATATGTCCCAAACTCTGTCAAGTTGCCTGAAAACATAGTGAAGTTGTGGAGAAGGACAAGGGAGGGAATGGAACAAGTCCCAAATAAACAAGCAAATGAGCAAGCCAAGCAGCCTACCAAAGAAAAAACAATTTAATGCACAATGCCCTAAATCCGCTCTCTAGAGCAGGTTGATCAGTGGTCTCCAGTTTTTCATATTCAGTGCCACATGGCATATGCGAGCCATGACAAGACTCTGAGGAATCAGGGAAGCTGGAGTCCGGCTGGCATATGAAATCATTCCTGAAGTGCCACTGCCTGTGACATGAGGGATCATTCCAACATCTTTGCTTGCCTTCAGGACTTTTTTCTGACAGGTGCAGCAGATGAACTTCTCTTACAGCCTTCCTTGCTAGTACGAGACCAACCCACCGCCAGCCTGGGATGCCAGATGACAGAGGAAGGTGGTTTTGCTCATACTAGCAGGACTCGCAGCATTTTTTGAATGAGCAGCAGCGACCTGCTCTTCAGCAGAAGGAAATACTGAATGCTCTGGTTTACTTTCACCATGGGACTGGGAGCACAAAAGGCTTGGGCTTCCCAGCAGCTCTGTCCTGGCACATGAACTCCACGGCATTCTCCAGGCTGAGAACCTCCCTGAATTGCAAGGCAAAATGCTACAGGTGGGACTGGAAATCTGCTGCAGCTCTGGAGTGTTTTATGTGCCCCAAACCCTGCAGTGACCTGACTGATTAAAACAGTGGGGGAGGATTAGCTCCAGCTCAAATCACATCTCCCATGGGAGGATGCCGAGGCAGGTCAGTCAGGGTGGTGGGAGTCACGTCGCAGGCTCTGGTCTCGGGCGGGTGGCGGGGAGCCAGTACCAGCCTGCAGGACTGCCACTCCTCTCCTCCTCCCCAGTTCCTGACCCTCATCCCAGAGAGGGATAGCTGTCCTCCTGGTCTCTGAGAGCAGCCAATGCAAGTCTGTGGAGAGCAGGCTTAGGTAATGGTACATGGAAATGATTCACAGTTCAGCTGTTTAAAAGGTTGAAGTAAAAGGGACAAGGACGTAACTCTCCAAAGGATAGATACTAGCACTCCACAATAGTCCTGTGGTTGGTTTAATAAATGGTTTATCTGGTCTTCAGTTTCTGTTAGTTACCGGAGTTATGTGATTTAAAAAAAAAAAATCCTTGAAGTATTGACAACTATTTTGTCACTTGCTTCTTTGACAAAGACCTAAAAATAAGGATGTTGTTTGGAAAGAGGAGATGGTGGTGAAGATTTGTTAGTTTAGGTTTCCCCTTAAAAATCACTTGCACCAGAAGCAGAAGAGGAAGGAAAACTGCCTACATTTCCTAGCTAGGAATAATATCCGTAACTACAGAAGAAATCCAGAAACCAGGGTTTGGGCCTCAGCAGACTAAAAACCACTTACCAATCTTTCATCACAACTGCAGCACATCTTAGACGTGAGAAGCAACATTCATTATTTGAATGTTGTGCAGCATTTTACAAACTTAGGGGCTTATTTTCCTCTGTCCTTCCTGAGAGCCTTCTGAGTTAAAATAATGGCTTATTATCTGGGCAGAGAAGCATTCCTGAAAAGTGTTTTCTTTGTTTTTGCTCATGAATTACTGATGGAAATGAACAGCTGGCAAATTAAGTCACCCTGGTACTTAGGAAAAAAAAAGATGCCCTCAACTTCAAGTTTAAGGTCTGTTTACATTTCTTCAGAAAGAGAATGTCTTTTCTCTCTACTGTTACATACCAACCTTGGTTCAGTCTTCATCA
This sequence comes from Fulmarus glacialis, assembly GCF_000690835.1. NCBI lineage: Eukaryota > Metazoa > Chordata > Aves > Procellariiformes > Procellariidae > Fulmarus > Fulmarus glacialis. Next base: position 20,162 of record NW_009224109.1, on the reverse strand, counting down.
ACTACATTTGTCCTTTGAGACTCATCTGCATTGAAAAAAAGAATGACAGAAAAGCTAACAATATTGGATGATCTGGTTACAATATATTTTTGGTTTTGCAATTGTTTAAACATGGCTCTGTACTCTAGCACAGACGAGAGCTAACCTGATTGTAGCTTTAAGGCTATGGTTGGAGGTCTTTGTTACAGTAAATTACTGAACTTACGCTTTATTCATACTATGGATATAACAGCCACATTAACATATATGGGTGTCCTTGTTTAAAGACCAAACAGGTTTGATTCGTGTGCCAGACGCTGTGCAATTTTTTGGTGACACAAGCCTACAGCGTGGATATCCCTTTTAGCTCTGACAATATTAGATGCTGGTGGTATATTTTTGCAGTTGTTTTTAGTAGGAGTGGGTTTTTGATGGACCACAATGGAGTGGATAGTGAGACACTGAACTCACAGCCTGAAGGTAAAGCTAAAACTGTATCACCTTGTTCAAAACTTCTTTTTCTTTTCCTCAGTACTACTGAAATTCCTCATTAGCAGATATTAAGAACTGTTACAAAGGATACAATCATCTGATAATACTGACAAATATCTTGTTGAGCCATCAAATAGCACTGAAGTAGGTCTCATTTATATCAGAGTGCGGATCTGAGGCAAGCTGTGTTGTGACAAAGGATTTAACTCTTTGAAGTGTCTCACCTCCCCCTTCCCAAAAATGAGCATGGAATTTGAATGGTCCCAAATTCACTGCTGTTAGTGACGGATCAGATTTGGAAAAATTCTGAAAGTTGTTTTTTGGTTTTTTAACCCTTGCTTTTGTCACAAGTTCATATTTCCCATAGTGAGATGTAGTCCTTCCGCTATAAAATAAGACATCATGGTAAAGAAAGAGGAAAAGGAAGAAAGAAAGAAAAAAAAGGTTTCCTGAACTCCTCGTAGTATTCCCAGAGGACATCTCAGCATCAACTGGAAAGTTTCACAAGCTGTCCGTGAACATCAGAGAGTAAAGGCTCATTTGGGCTGTGGCTTTGGTGAGTCAATCTGCTCACACTTCATCAGGAGTGTCAGGGGATCCTGATAAAATGATAACGATGCTGTGCACTGGGTAGAGGAGAACATAAATAAGCTACTAATTCCATTTCTTTTAGCATTTCTTTATATCCATATGCTCGAATCATATCACACCAGCCCAGCCTTTGTACTCAGAGAGTTCCTCTGAATTGGATTAGGTAATATATTGAAAGCCATATTTCTTGTAGTGCCTTTGGGTTTTGTGCGTGTGTGTGCATTATTTCCTTGACTGTGTTTTTGTATATGCAGAAAACAATTACAAGCTGCTTCTCCCGGTCATTTTGCTAGAAATCAAGGTCATCCCCTGGGAGTCATTTGCTATAAAATCTGGTGATGAATAGATGAATTTATGCGTAAAAATCCAAGAGTATTATGGAAGAGTTAAGCAACCCTTTTATTTTAATGCAACGGACAGCACTGAGTAAGCAGTTGGCAAGCAGAGCACTGCTTTCCCCACTGAGAGCTTCACGTTAAATCAAAGCTTTGGGATATCTCTCCTCTCCCACTGGAAAGGGCGCCAGTGACAGCCGCCAGCCCCTGCGCCGCTCCGAGCAGCCGAGCAGAGGGCAGCACGGGAAGCACGGCATATCTCCAAGCACACAGGACACCACTAATGCACTGATGCACCAGTTTCAGATAAAGGCATCCTATTTTATTTGGCTTTCCCAGATGATGAACATTAAAGGCAAAAAACCTAACTAACCTTAGAGTGCGTCCTTCAGCACCATGAGCTGTGTTCCTCTTACCATGAGTAGGACAGCAAATTTATTGCCCATACTTGTTACACTGAATATGCAAGTTCCTCATGGAAGGCTTGTTTGTCTGAGATATCTGTAAAGTACCTGGTGTTGTTCCAGTAGGTGCTGGTGAACTAATAATAGTCATTTTGAATTCCTTCTCTGTACTGCTGGCCATCAGGCTGCTTGCATACAGACAGGTATGACACTGTGTGCCCAGGTGGCTTATATACTAAACAAGCGTCTGCAGACCCAATACTCTGGATATTGTTTACTGCTCTCCTTTACTTAGCACAAGTTTTTGCATGTATTAATCCATAAATGTATATTATACAACTGCCTGCTCCACAGCTCTGGCCTGTGGCCTCACTACATCCCGGTGAGCAGCTCCCTCCTCCCGTGCAGTGCGTACCCAAGCAGGGCAGTCAATGAAAGGAAACCAGAGTCAGGCATATTGCCCTTGGTTTGCATACTTGGAACTGGCACTGACCTTGAAAAACAGAGGAAAGAAAAAAATAAGAAGATTTTTTTGTCATCCCCACGAGCTGTTCCATAATCGTACGGTTGCTAGATCTGATGCAAAGGGGGAGTTCAGAAAATGCAGTTGGGGATCCCAGAGAAAATGGGGCCATCCCTTTTGGGTAGCAGCCCACAGATAGATCAAATTATGCTGATCATGAAACTGTATCCTTAGACAGGAACCCACAGCTGCAATTGCAGGGAGAGTCCTGGAGCATGCGTGGAGCCACTGGAATATTCTGGAAATGCAACTGGGAAAATTCAGGAGGTCACAGCTGAGCATGTGCAAAGTGCAGCGAGTCAAAGGTCTGCAAGTTGGCATCACTTGGGGAGATTTTCGTGAGGATGCCAAAAGGCAGCACGCTGTGGGGACAAAGAACCTTGTCTCTACCAAGTTTCAAACTCTGACAATATATTGGTCAAAGAGAAGGCCATGAAAGTATATGTGAGCGTATATTCTGCCTGAAAAACTGTTGAAGAAAAGCTGAATTGTTTTTGCTGCCATTTCCTAGGAACACTCATCCTGAAGTCAGCTTTTACATGGAAAACTTCACCTGGAACAATTCCATTTAGGCAACAGAAAGTTGTATGACTGGAGAGAAGCGGTGGTCCATCTGCCTGCCTTCAGGTTTCAGATGCCACCCGCTCCGTCTGCTGCGGTTTCTGGTTACCCCTGGCTCCGCGCCTTTCTGCTCGAGCTGCTGTTGACCACCAGACATGGTCGCTTCTGCGATGTCCTGGAGGCCAAGAACTTCAACGGGGACAGGACATTACCGTGGAAAGTCACCCCCTCCCCTTTCAGGTGATGAACCAAGTCTCACAGCAAGTCAGCTTTTGTCAGGCGTAACATTTGTGGCAATTACATTTTTCCTCATCCTTCTTCTCAGTTCATCACGCCATGCTTCTCCATTCATCATCCTCTCAAGCACCGGTCTAATATTATTTGATCCTGACCATGTAGATCAATAGTGATGGAACGAAGTATTGCCTTTTAACACAGTTACAATGATCTTAATTAAAGAGAATAAAAAGCCCCACAGAGATCTAACAGCTGGAAAGATTTACTCATTTTCACTGAAATAGTTATATGGAGCCTATTGCCTTCCTCTCCCTCACTGGATATGATTAGTTTCCCATTGAGCCTCTAACTGTCTCTGTCTCATTAATATACTGCATTTGACTGACCAACAGCTACAGCTGTTCTTCTTATACTCCAGGTATCCATCCCACAGGCTAAGACAGACAAAGTAATTACAGAGGCCTCCCCTTGAGTCTGACCACACTGAAATAGACTGCCTGCTCAGTGGGAGGAAACAGGAAAGAAGGACAAAGAATGGACTTTGCCACTTTTCCAGAAGTTCAATAGATGTTGGCCATGGCTGAACAAGGAGGCATGGTAGGACTGGGGCAGGGAGAGAGATCCCGCTCCCCAACTCCTCTCTCTCTCCCTACTGTTGTCCTTGTCTATTGTCCTAGATCTGTGTGACTCAAATATTTTGGTGTCCTAACAGCAAAAAGAGAATTGTTCTGCTTTGTGGGGTTTTCCTCTTCCAGTCTGAAATGAGCAATGTAAAAGGGAACTCAGGAAAGGAAATCCAGAAACAAGGTGATGAGCCATCACGAAACGCCTGACTGTCCTGCTCTCACTTACAGTAGGATCCCTTTACGCTATCCCGCATGTAGAGTGAATGCACTTGTGCAGAGAAAAGAGCTCTCTTGGGAACAGAATTCAGGTGATTGCTCCTCCTATTTTCACTTAAAGCATCGTTAAATCACATTTTAACCCAGACTCTTACATGGCTATTCAGATAAGTACTATGGAACTGATATAAATGACTAGGAGCTTAGCCTCTCACCTTTTAACTGGTTCAAGGAAAACAAAAGGTACATTTTTTACAAGCCATTTCTCACTGTATCAAAGGGTGCTGTGGCTGGGTTGTCACAGAACTCTGGGGCAACAGGCAGCGTGATACAAACCCAGATGAAAAAATACATGGGCAGGGGAATAGAGGGATTAAATGCGTTGCAGGAACAGTGTGGATGACTGCTATTTCTACATCGAACATGGCAGGTGTATTTGTCTTAATTAACGATAAAGTAGAAATGGAGGGTGACCCAACATCAGCAGTTGCAAAGTTCCAAACATACAATGAAATTTCTTTGGAACACAAAAACACTTAAAATTTAGTGTTTATTCTGCTGTTGGAATGATGAAAGACTCTGAAATATGACCATGCAGACTTTAGAATGTCTGTAGGTACTGTTGTGGTTTGAACATTGTGGTGCTGAGTATATCAAAATCCCCGTGGATGTCTATAATGGTCCTTCTACATATTGCATGTCTAGTATCTGTAGTACTCAGCAAATTTAGCACTGGTATATCCCTAGCAGGCAAGCTGAAGTTTCAAATTACTGATGAGGCCTTCTGCTTCTTTAAACGTGGTATTAAGAGTACCTTAGAGTTCTGAGCAATATCACCCTTTTTTAGATCTGTCCATTCATCACAATATCGTGCCAGGGTTTGTTAGGTAAACTTGATTGACAGACACCCATCTTTATCCTCCGCATGGCTGGAGGTCAGCACTGGTGGAAGGTAATGCTTTTTTAATTAGCTGCTAAGGTATTAAATTTCCTTTGTGTGGATTGCATGTTGCATTCCTGTGAGTCACTATCTGAAGAGACTGTCTTTGCATTCACTATTCAGCATAACACAGACAAGTGGAGAAGAGTCATAAAAGATTCATATCAAAGATGTTTATGAAAACTCTTGGATCTGGACAACCTCCAGGTTTTTCAGCAGTGACTGTAAGACAAGAAAAACAACAGCTTTAAAATAATGATAGAAACCAATTCAAAGACACGCTTTACACTGCACCAGGAATCACAAAGCCAAAATACTGGCTATAAATTGTGGACGTCATCTCAAGCCCTCTATAGATACTGATTTCTCAGCTAGAATCAAAAGGATTAAAAAAATTGTGTGCAGATAGGGACAACAAATCAGGTGTTCAAGATGACAATAATCTGTAGAATATGATTGGAACTGGATTTTTCTTTACCTAAAATCACCCAGTGCATAAATGCGTTGTGGCAATTGCTCTAAAAATTTCCAACGATCCTCTAACAAGGTAGGGATATTTGTTTGAGGAAAACACAATATATTTGAAAACTTATACAAGACTTTCTGACAAGCTTACAGTAAACTAAAGATGAAGGGAAATTGCAAAAGAATGGGACGACAGGGCGTCCATGCAGATTCCACATAGGTGGGCAACAAGTTCTCCATGCTCTTAAAACATATGTAGAGACATTTATCGTCATGCAAAGTAAAAATATGTAAAGCTCTGCTACCTGGACTAAGCTAGCCCTACGATAAAAATTCATGCAAGACTCCAAAACTCTAGGACTTCCTTAGCAGTACACAGCCAACTGCGGCTTAAGGAGCAAAAGCAGGATCACTAGTGGCAGGTAGCGTTGAAGATACTCTTCAAAATGGGGTTTACTAGAACCACACAGTATACTTAATATATGAATGCAAGAGTGAATTTTTGGAAAAATGTCCCCTTTCTTTTCTGGTTCGAAGTTCCACCTATAAAATGTTATCATAACTAAGTACTTGCTCCTGCAACTAATTCAATAAAGCTATAACTCAGGCAGGGACTCATTTACACTTAGATTATCCCTGCAATTCAGAAAAAGTTGAACAAAATGAGGCCATACATTCTGTGCATATAAACAGTGAGATCTGGCCTCAGTCCAGGTGGTGTTATATCCCATAGCATGTAGAAGTATGTGCATATGTTATGTGTAAACATTCATAAATATACTCCAGCTTTCCATTCAATAAGCTGACTCTGTAAGTGTTTTCACTTGAACTGGGGAATTGCTACTTAGAATAACACTTCCTAAGATAATGTCCCAGTGAGAGAGAGAGGCATAGGCTGATGATAAATCTTGCTTGCACACAAATTAGTCCGTCTGTAAGGGAAAGGGCTCTGCAGACAGGACTGGAAACACTCTGATCTCCAGCTAGCTCCAGGTGGTCTTAGCCAACATATTAGCTACGGTGCAGAAAACTAAACAAAAATGCGTAATAATGTCCGGGATAATCAAATAACATTGCAAATAGGTTATTTTGAATCAAGCCTACAGACTGCTCAGAGAAGTTTGTAAATGACTCTCTCTGTTTCCCTAAGCATTTTCTGTGTGAATAATGTCATGTGTTACATGTCATGTGTGAAGAAGAATGTCTGTAAAATATTCCAAAGTTTTATCTGAAGTTAAAAGTGTTGCCTCACTTTTTCTCTCTTTTCACACGCACACACAGAGTCATAACTCTTATTAGTAGAATCTATGTGCAAACTTCTAAGTAAGTTTAACAACTTGCTTTTGTTTGTATGTGCATATGATGATGGGAGAGGAAAATGCAGAGGGGGAAATAATATTTATGGGTGATCGTTCAATTTTTAAAACATATGGAGACCATAGTTTTCAAAACAAAATTTAGTTGCTTATGAAAAAGGAAAAAAAATTAACAGAACTGTTACTTAAGTCTCAACTTCTCTATTGTTTTTATAGGACATTTTAGAATTTTTAATTTCTTTGTGATGGTTTCGGAAGTTCATTTAATTGATTTTTCTACTACTTGCTTTTCCTAACCTGTCTGCTTTTGTATAGCGTGATGGCAAGTAATATCTGTCATACCAGTGTGCAATGATTTCTGGATCCTTGGTTATTCTCAGCATGTGTTTACAGTGTACAAAACATGGTGTCTGCGTTTCAAATATATAATACACTTTTTGTTTGAAGATGAACATGGACTCCAAGATTTAAGGCAGCATGTCAGTGATAGGGCAGGATATTTGCTGGATGTTTTTACCTTTTTTTTCTGTAGTGATTCTAATTTGGGAGAGAAGAAAAAGAAAAGTTGTCTTTACTTTTCCATCACATTTAATTGGCCTGTGGAAAATGCAGGAGTCTCACTCAAGATTTATAAACAAATACACCATTATGTTTCTCATTAGTTCGAAGAATACCTGTATAAGTGGTAGCTGTCAGATACAATAAGTGCCCCCCTCCTTTTTTGCTTATATAATAATCCCAGCATTCAAAAGACTAATCACTACACACTGATCTACAAAGCATCTTATTTCCTCATCAAATTTCCCTGCTGGGCTTAGCCATGCTTGTCAACTTCCCAGATCCCCCTTTCAATAACTGGTTTATTCTTAGCATCTTGCCAAAATGCATTCCTAGGAGTAAACCACGGAAGAATGAAGTTCTAATTTCTTTATCTCACTCAAGAAGAGGTTTCTACCCATGCTCCTGGGAAAGGTCACAGGTAATTTTGGCTGCAGGTTCCCTTAAAAGAAGCAGGCATGTACAGCACATTGGGGCCCTTTGTCTATAAATACAGATGACCACCAAAGATGACAGTGAAGAAAAAAAAAAGAGAAGACGGGAGAGGAGAAGAGAAGAAAAAGAAAAAGGAAAAAGAAAAAGGAAAAAGAAAAAGGAAAAAGAAAAAAAGAAAAAGGAAAAAGAAAAAAAGAAAAAGAAAAAGAAAAAGAAAAAGAAAAAGAAAAAGAAAAAGAAAAAGAAAAAGAAAAAGAAAGAAAGAGAGAAAAAGAAAAAGAGAAAGAAAGAAAAAGGAAAAAATAAAAAGAGAAAGAAAAGGAAAAAGAAAAGGAAAAGGGAAAAGGAAAAGGAAAAAAAGAAAAAAGGAAAAAGCAGAAGGAAAAGGAAAAGGAGGGGAAGGGAAGGCAAAGAAATTGATCAAGCAACAACATGATCTTCTTTCTCAGCATTAACACCAGCTACAGCTCCTAGGTAGTGCCGAACCGAAGTTCAAAGACAGAAGCTGCCCTGTCCTCTAGCCCTCAGCTGCGCCCTCCTGGTTAAAGCTGAACCTGCCCTGCCATCCTGGGCAGGGAACAAAGGTGAACACTGACATGCCCAGCTCACGCCCAACACAGCGCAGAAGGCCAGGCAGCTACACATAACTGGCCATGGTCATCTGTTCTTTGGGTAAATGTGGCTTGCGGGTTCTAATGCAGCAATGAAGCACTGTTCCCCAGATCTGTACTCTTCCGTAAGTCTAAACAAATCTACGTTGAGTTGAATGAGTACATCCCTATGGAGCAAGAGCTGAAAATGAGCATTTACTGACTTTCTAAGCATTGACTAAGTGAATTAGAGATGGATTATTAGATTCATTTAATGAGAGCCTTACTTGTCCTTTCTTGTAAAGACTAAGCTTATTGATTTCACAGTCTTGCCTATTCTTTTCTGATGTTTTATTTATTACTAAAATACTCATTTATTATATTCACATATATGAAGTAAGTGTCACTGAAAACAGAGCAGCAAACAGAAGGAAAAGCTACAGCTTTTCAGTATTGTTTCGTCTCCTACTCGATGTCTGTCGTGGGTTTCACACAACAAGTTCCGCATCAGTTGAACAACCTGAAGCACAGCCCTTAGCAAAGTAAGTCTCAGGTGTTTTCCTTCACCATAAACTCATCTCTGATAGTTCCCGAGCCCACACTTTCCAGGCACATTTTAAACATAATGCATGAGTTGCCAACTCCTGCATGAAAAATATTATTTTCTCCAGATGACAGTATATGAAAGATAAAAGATGCTGTGCTGCTGTATTTTTTTTTGTTCTCTAATTTCGACTTTGTTTGTCCTAAATTCCTAGGCAGGTCCTGTATACTAGTCTACTATATCAGAAACTAAATGACTGATTTTCTCCACCTGCAATAAAATAACCGTTCTCTGCAGCTCTGCTTTAAACCTCCCAAAGGAATGGGAACTCTTTTCATTAAGCCCAATAATCCTTTGGATCAGAACTTCTTTGTTTTAGTCAGGATGAGTCAATATTATATTCACTTTATAACCAATGATCTGCTTACAAAATGAAGATGACAGGTTTTTTATGATCAGGGATTTGTGGTTTCCTTTATAAAAATTACTCTCAAATCTTGACATTTTCTTCTTCAGTAGGATGAGTCTAGCTCTACGGAGAGCAAGGAGAAAAAAAACAGGTTAATTCACAGTGTTTAGACTATGTATGTGTGGGTAACACTTCTGGCTGCCAACCCATTTTAAAAGGAGGAGACAAGATATAAAGGCTGCTTCACTGTTGTTGAGGTTGGACAAAAGAGCGGTGCAGAGACAGAACATCTCCTTCACAGCTAAACAGCGTTCTCAATTCTCCCTCTCTCTTGTTCTTATCTCCCTCTCATGTTACTGCATTTTCTGTTCCCCTCATGCCATTGCAGTAGCAATGAGGACAAGTGAGATAATGCTTGGCCCAAATCCAGGCAATCATTTTGGAGTAATTAGTTTAGGCACTGCACGCCCAACCCATACTTTTTTTCGGGTAGGTATCGAGTGACTCACGTTACCTGATTACCTGCCTGTGCTTGGATGGCCAGCCCCAAAGTTCAGTTAAAGCTCATCCCCAGGTAGCGAGTGAGGGCTTAATTGAATGTGTCAGTTCGTTCTGGGAAATCTGGCTCTGCTGCAATGAGTTATTTCTCCTCGTGCTGCTGTATGTGATCTCCTTTTTGCTGTTCTACTTCTTTGGCACTTCTAGCCCAAGAACAAAGTCTAAGCTGTGATGACCTTGGAGCTGCTGTTAATTCTGATATTGCTGCTTCTTTTTTTTTTTTTTCATTTATTTGGAGAGCTGGGAAAGAGCAACGTATATTGTGAGGGATAAGCAATTCTTCACCCTGAGAAACCGTGGGCACAAGTAGCTAGGTGTGCACTTTTCACTGTGGTGAATGCTAGGATTTGCAAAGGTAAAAGGTACATGTAGTAAGCATCCCCTGCCTTCCCACTGATTTTCACAGAAATTAGGCAGTTCTGCATCAGAAACACACTCCTCTTGCATTCAATCCTCACATGAGAAATGCTGTACAGGGAAGAAGATGACTGCTATTGATATGGACTGTATGCAGACAGCTTCCTTGCCAGGACAACGTTTTTGCACTACTTACGCTTCCCTGCCCCACCCAATGCTTTCTGACCGATCCTTTGCCACCTCTCTCCATGCACCCCTCTACCCAGGGTCTCTCTGAGCCAAACTCCTCTCCTCAGCACACAGTAACCAGCAATGGTGTCTTCCCCACACCCCTTCACCTACACGCCTCCTCCCTGACGGCGGGGGACTCTTCTAAGGGCAGGAAGAAGCTACCGTCTCCCCCTCGTCCTCACCTCGCCTCTCTGCTGCGACCATGAGCGAGGCTGCAGCTTTATGCCAGCTGTGAAGGTAGCCTTGTGCTCTGGTTTTAGCCTTGTCCACCGGGAATTGGGCCGGAGCCGCTAACAGCTTCACAAAGACAAGAGAAGAGCTGTTGGATGCTAAAGGCTTCCAGCCAGTACTTGCCTGGATCAGATACAGATTGGCAGCCTCGAGGTGCATGGCTCCAATTTCCCATTACCAATTCCCCTGAGCTGCTCAGTCTCCCATGGTGAAAGCTCTAATTTAGGAGAGAACCTGTAGGGCTGCGTTGTTCTTGTCCTCTCTGCTTTGTTTCTAATTTTTAGAAGCGAGTCCATGAAGTCTTGCAGCCAGATGCCCACTGGTTCTCAGCTGAATGTAAGCAGGTGTCCTGAGAATAGTTGAGCTCAAGAACTAAAGCTGTGGTCGCTATTTATATTCCTAGAAATCAGAGCAAATAGCAGTATTTCAGTCCCATTTCACCTAGCTGTTTAGCTTTGCAATCAGTGCGTGAAAGAATTTGAATTCATCAGCTACTCAGAACTTTGAATAGCATAACCCAAGCAATGGAAATGAAACAGTGGAAAGACAATCATATTTCTTTAAACAATTGATTGCAAGGCAAAAAAAATCCAGAAATATATTTGCGGTTAGAATTTGATTCAAATTTGGGGTAAGAGGTGCAAGCTATTCTGGCAGGAAACAGTAACTATGTTAATACAACGTCGTTCAAGAGGGACCTTGGTGATTTCAGCATTACTTGCTTTCTTTAGAAGAAGGCCAGATTCTGGACTGGCATGAACGGATTATTTCCTTTGAAGCTGGCAGAACTGTGATGATTGCAACAGCTGAAAGTCTTGCTCTGCACTGTATCAGCGCTATTATTATTGCAGTTTTCATCCAGTAAAACTAAGTAGATCAACATAGTCATGACTGGCTCCAAGTTTTTCAGCAGCGTAGGAGAAATTGGATGTCACTCTCCAGTGGACGAGGGTCCAGGGACAGCCTCCTTCTGCCAACGGAAAGACAGTAGGAGGAGAAAGGCATGTTCAGGATGGAGAAATGTGGGGAGCCGGGCTTCCTGCTGCCCCTGCAGCAATCAGGGGAATAAAGGGGAAGGGGCAGGGTGTTTCGGAAATGACCGTCCTGTCCTCACAGCCGGTGGTAGCTGCCCTCGCACCCGTGCCCTGTGCCAGCCCCAGACAGGCAGGTCCCGGGGGAGGGCTGCCTGAGCCCGGGCAGCCCCTCCAGACCCAGCCTCCTCTGCCGACAGGCCAGCACCAGCCGGAAAGGCACACCGGGAAAACATGAGCATCATGTCTACGGGTGCTTTTATCCCACCGCATACCAGGTGTGTCGTCAACCTGCCCGCTGTTGGCGAAGCACCCGTACCCTTCTCTGCCAAAGGAGCCCCCACGTCTCGCCCGGGAAGCTCTGCCTTCCTCGCCCCGCCGTCTCCCCAAACACCCTCCGGCAGCTCAGCAGCGTGCCCGCCAGCACCCCCGTCCTCGCCGCAGTCTTTGTGCAGGGGACGATTACCAACATCATGCCACAAAAGCTTAGTGGCATGAAGTGAAAACAGCACAGCCTGAAAAAGAAATGGGGAACACGTGGTCACCATACAGCATTACCTGACTTGAAATTACCTCGTCTTTCATTCAGTAGCAGCCTTTATATTAGGGATGGGCAAAAACCTGGGGTCCACATCTGCTAGAGGAGAGGGAAGGTCCTAAGTTTAAAACGAAACAGTTCAGCTTGATACACGTTGCTTTTTCTGGGCTTTCTTTAGAACTGAGGCACAACAACGAAAGAGGCTTCCGATATTACAAGCAGGGTCTCACTTTCATGACATTTTTCTAGCAAAATGAATGCTGATGGTTTCTCTATTCCTTTGTCTTTTTTTCTGAGCTCTTTCAATTCTTTCAAGAAATACAAACTCCTAGTATCTGGTTTTGATGGATGCGGTATCTGCCAGAATGGTGAAAAGATAAATAATGTAATTACTCATTTCTCATAGAATGGTGTTGTATCTGAAGCATAACCAAGAAATATTAAGAAGAGATTGCATGAGTTGACAGAAAAAATCTGGAAAAGGCCGTGGAGAAATGGAAGTGTGGATCAATCACCTCACCACCTGACCCACTACAAGGCACGATGGCGAGTTAAATTAATTAGAAAGGACAGATCAGGATTTGTAGTTTAAACAAACAGAATTAGCAGTGGATAATCCAAATTTTGCAAGTGACGTTAAGAAAATCATCAACAGGAATATTGTTCTTTCTCATCAGAAATAGTGTCAGCCTGTGGGGAAGATATACTTCTTGCAAATAATCTGAATGTGACAATGACATAGTCTAGTCATTATTTTGAACACATAAGACATTAAAATTAATGGCATTTTCCCCACCGCTTTTAAGGGCATAGTCTCATAACAGAGTTAGGATTTGCAGCAAGTTTGACAGTACAAAACGGCATATTATATGTATTTTACTTTTTGCTAACCTACTATTCAATGGAGAGATTAGAAAAGGATGTAAAAATCATCAGGCAGAAGGTCTGACAAACCATTCATCTCAACACCCTGTAAAGATAATTCTCAGCCATTTAAGAAGGATATTGAAGAGGTTCTGGCAGATAAACAGACTGGCAATAAAAATCTCTAGGGAAACGTTGATTTCCCATCATTTCTAAAGAAAGAATGGATTGCAGAAAACAACTGGCTACACAGGTGTACTGTCTTCAGTACACCATTTCAATCTCTCTGTGGCCCCTGAAAAGAAAGGATTCTGTTATTCCGCAATAAGGGAAATCATAGACAAGCGTAGGTTTGGTCAGGAAAGAGCTAAACAAAAACAAATTTTTGTATTTTAAAACCAGACACAAGAATCCATTAGCAATTTTCCTGTTGGCTGGAAATGTTCAAAACACATTTGAAAAAGAAAAGAACTGTGAATAGACAGACTTACTCTGAGGCACTATTAATCATTTATATCTTCATTTAATAGTCATGACTGCGGCTGCACCATATACCAGGAGAGGGGATATATTGTGCAGCATTAGGAGCTGTACGGATGGGAAATTGTGACCTTGAGAGCTACAGTTCCTTCTGCGTGTTTTCTGTTTTCTGGAAAAAGGACCTCACAGTTACTTGTTTATGGTCCATATTTTGAAGATGGGATGGGGAAGGAAGCTCTGTCATCTCCTGCCCATTTGCTGTGTTGGAAAGCAGCAGCTTCCTAATGCACTATCTACTGCACTTCTGTCTCTACTCGCCCGTCTGGACCCACCTCCCTTTTGTAGGGACTATGAAGGGGCTTCCTTTAAGCACAACTTTTACCACAAAATCTACCCATATTTAGAAAAGAAACCAGATCACTTTTTTAGTCGTGTGTATGCAGCAGGGAATTTTTGGTCACTTTTCAGCCTCAGTTCAGTTTTTAAAAGTTTGGAATTAATCAGCAAACCTGGGAAAAACCAAAATTAGGATGCTTTGGAATTAACTCAGTCATCACTTTGACAGCCAAGCAGTCCCTGCTTTGACAGCTTCCTACTCCTCCTGTCCTGAGTATTTTGTCTACTGCCTTTTCCTCAAACAAGTCATCTCATTTCATCAGCCCAGTATAAACACGACTCCTCTCCTCCTCGTTAGGTCAGAGGGAAGTATTTAACACACTGGAACTCACCAGCACCAGTTATTTTTGTCTTGACAACTGAAACTTTGACAGAAGAGAGAAATGGAGGAATCCCGTGAATGTTTGGAACCATTATATGTACACCCGAGCTCCCTCATAGCGACTATTACCAATTAACAAAACCCTGGCAGAGAATTGAGGAAACTTGCGATCCGATTCTGTAAATACTTACCCACGTGAGAAGGGCTGCGCAGCTGAGTGGCCTCGGTGAGTTTACTACCAATGCCCACGTGGATAAAAAGTTCCCTACTCGCTTAAGCATTTGCAGGAATCCTAATCTTCGCCTGTGCTGTTCGTAAGTGTGTGATATGAAGAACAGTTCTGAGAGTTTTCATCACTTGTCATATTTTTGTAAATTATCCTACGCATTTTAAAGTTTTCATTATTCCAGTAGTTACCATGTTTACACATAGACACACCAGATAGGTCATGGTATTTGACTCTGGACTTCTTTTTTAATTAGTTTTGCTGACCAGGGACTTACTGTTGTTGAAACAGATGTTGCAGCCCAATAATAGCTCTCAGCTGCCAACAGCAAACTGTGGAACTCAGCCCTCACCATGCAGAACAAATGAGTGTAATCATTTTGGGGGCCGGTGAGCTCCAGACAACAGGGACGCTCCACAACATGTGTGTTTACCAGCTCTATCTTAAGGCACAGAAAATTTTAAACGCGCTTCCTTTTCTCAACTAAAATGTAACAACTGAGCAACTATTTCTCAAAAATGCACGTAATGCCACAGAATAAATGCATTCTTTTCATTCCTTTATCCTGTATACTTAACAATCTTATTTTTGCTATGAGTTACATGCAGCAGGGATCAACAGGCTCTTCCAGACTTGAAAAGAAGACCTAGTGAAGCTCAACCTGAGGACTCAAGTGAAGCCTCCAACAACTCATGTCCTGTTCAGACAGGTACAGAAGGGAACTATAATACTTGTTTTCTAAGGCAAGAATGAATTTACTCCCCTGTGAACACTCGTTGGCTCTTCTTTAGAAGGACTCAGGTTCTGAGCCAAGGTGCTGATCATCCTAAATCAGTATCCTCTCCTACATGATAAATCCTTTATTATAAGGATTGAAAGACATATATCTGATTTTTCTACCTGGGTATTACACTTTTTCACCTCCATCTATGTCATTAAATATCTGAGATGCAGATTATGTAAAACCAGACTTTGTTTTTTTCTATCTTGTATATTAAATTATTACCGTCCAGTGTTTCTTTATAACCTTCCTAAGTCTTTTAGACTATTTCTTTCACCTTAGAGAGAGTTATTCAGTACTATTAGCCGTTCTTACGTATAACTCATTTTATAACATTAATAAAAATATTACATAGATCAGGCACAGTGTTGATCTCTAGACATGTCTTTGTACCTGTTTGTCTTTCAACAAGGGCACGAGTATCTTCTTAGGTTGAATGGTATATTAATTTACTAGCAGACACATTGATACTGTGGAAATAACTCATTTCTGTAAAGATTTCTAAGCCATGTGCAAAAGTAGGGGTATGAGTAGGCATGGCTATTTAACAATAGGCAAAAGCAGTCTTGAAAAGCAATGATGCTTATGCAGTGCTGTTGGAGAGCAAATTAGATAACAGCTTGTGGGGTAATATGGTGTAAAATTAAAAAAAGCAAGAACCCATAATTCACATGGTTACAAAAACACAGAGCCACAAAGTCTTATGTACAGTTACTGTAATGCTCAACTTAGGAAACGGTTCATTTTTTATTATTTTGATACCACAAAAATGCCAACAAGTTACAAAGGATTCAGAAAACAAACAAACAAACAAACAAAAACAGTTAAGAGAAAGCTAGAAGGGCAGCTGAGGAATGGAGGAGTGTTGGGTTGACCTAGCATCAGTGCTGTGGCAGTGGCTACATGATGGAGGCAAACAGAGCACCCAGCTGAAACATGGGAGACAGGATGCCATTCTGCAAATAATTTGATTTGGCTAAGCTATATTTTCTATCCCCTCAAGGGCTTTTCCAGCACTATCAGTGAGATCTCCAAATCCCTTCTGTCGCTTCAGAGTGCATCTCACTTTGAATGCCACTGTGATTCATCACAAAAACCCTCCTGGGATCTCGGCATTATTATTTACAACTATCAGAAGTGTTTAAAGCAGAAGTAGATAAACATCAGGGTGAAGAAAGGCCACCCAACACAAACCAGGCTGCTGGAAAAAGGGATAAATCCATCCTCCCATCATCTCTCCCTACCTCAGCTCTTGTACCCATGCAACCACACCGTGAATGGCTGCTTACAAATGGTTCAGGTGGACCAGAGGTCTACCCTGGCTCACCCGAAGACCACCCACCATGAGGGGAGCACCGAGCACAGGCAGCTGAAGGAACCAGGCACAGGGACACCTTTCCCTGCTGGCGTGTCCTTAGTGCTGAGCAGCGACAGGAACGAGCTAATGGGAACTCAACTGAATGAGGAGTCTGCTGTTTCCTCACGTCCTCTGTAGCTGTAACAAGGTGGCAGTAATATTTGGGTATCCACTAGATCTATGAGATCCTGATTTTAATGGGCATTTGTGAGCATAGTAAAAATGAAATGAAAAGGGAAGGATTTAGAACAAATACTGGCTCGGGAACCTTTCTCTAATACATATACAATATATAAATCTGTCTAGTAAAGTGAGTACTGCATAGATTAAAAGGCTTGTTCAGTCCTGGTCTGGACAAAGCACAGTAGACCACGGAAGCCACAGCCTTTCCTCTCTTCCTGACAAACACAGTTTTCCCTGCTCACTGTGATTGAGAATGCTGCTCCAAAGATCATTTCCCAACCTCACTGTTTTGATCATGTTACAGTTCTCTCTCTTTGCCTCGCCTCTGCCTCGTCAAACATAACCTAGCAGGCTTCATTTCGCAGCCCACTCTCGTCTCAGAGTCAGCACCGAGAACTAGATTCCCCCCCTAATCCATCTGTGTTGAATTTTTACATTTATAAGCAACCACATCTGTGTGACTCCTTGCGTTGGGAAGAATTTGCTGTAAACATCCACAAAGTCAGCTGTTTTTCAGACCTTTTCTTAGAAGTCCTTTGCCCTTACGCGCAGGAAAGAAGCCAGTATGACTTCTGATGGGCTGAGACCTCTGCTCGTCTGGCTGACAGACGCTGCCTCTGCTTGTACTCCCTCTGCTGCGGCTTTCTCCTGCGGTCCCTCGCTCTGTTCTTAGGCTTGATGCCAAAGTCTTGCCTTGGTGGCAAAGCTAACCAAGGGTGTTCCTGCTTCTCCCCAGACTTAAACAGAAATGAGCTCAAGATTAGTCCAATGATTTACCCTATCCAACTTGTAGTAGCTTCCCAGGCGGTAGGTGCCTACGACTCCCTACAAGCCAGATGTCTTTCTCTTTCAGGTAACCCTATTTGTAGTTCCCAAAACATAAGGCATTCCCTTGGCAGTACAATGGCATCCAAAGGACATTTTGAGACACTAACATGGCAGCAATCCCCACTCAAAACTGTAGAACGAAGTGCTTTTCCACTCACGCAAGAACTTTCCCCATCCTTCTATGAAAAAGAGCAAACTCCTTTTGTTTGGGAAGGACCACATACACAGCCCCCAAGAGAAAAAAAGAAAAAGTGAGAGGAGGAAAGGAAAAAGGAAGGAAGGAGGAGGGAGGAAAAGAAAGAAAAAGAGAAATGAAGGTACCTTGCATATATCTGGACTACAGGAAAGCATCTGGCTCTTGTCTGTAACAGAGAGAATAAGGATCACATTCCTAGAGACACATAAACATTACTCCTAAGACAGAAAGTATGATTCATTTTGCTATCCTAAAAGGAAAGGTATCATTTGGCCTCCCTGCCAGCAAAGTAGAGAAAAATTATTGCAGACGTGCATGTAGCAAAAAAGTTTTCTCATGCGCTTGTATTTTGCTGCCGGTCGCCAGAGCGTGTGTGGCGCTGGCTCCTTGAGCAGCCTGGCCGGCTGGTTTGCAGCAGGCTCCCGGAGCGGGCAAGCAGAGCGGGATCGGCATCGCGTGCCAAGGACAAAAGTTGGATCGTCATGCGGAGGAGGATTTGTGAGCACGTTTAACGCTGTAATCTTAGTCCGCCGATAATTGTCCTACTGCTGGGTAAGTCTGACACAGATACTTGCCTCTGCGGGGGCATGTCTCCAGGTTAAAAAGTGGCAAAGGATATCAAATAGAGCATAATGGAGCAAAATGGGAATGGGAATCAGCGTAAAATATGAGGGCAATGCACGCTTACTGATTTTAGCTTTTTTCTATTTCATACATAGAGCTGTAGCAGCTTTTAAAGGTGTGTAATTTGTTTCTGCATATGTGTGCTTTTACATGCAATATACGCTCTTTATATGCATGCATAAGCAGTTAACTTTCAAAATCCATGCACCCTTGTGTCTTGCATATTAAAAGTGTTTTAGAAATGAACTAAGCTTTCCTGCTTTGAGTGTAAGACAGTAACTAACTGAAGGCAATTATGAAGAATTCTCCTTTGTTGGCAAACTATTCCCTTGATGTCTTCCTTGAGGTTTTTGTTTTTCAGAGGGGGTTTTTTTGCCTTCTTCTGGAGCATCTGGAGGAGGTGAGCCCTGGAGCCAGATTTCAGCCTGGAGAGCAGCACAAGCCTGTTCCAGGAAGGCAGCTCCTCTGTTCCTCAGAGAATTGTCCAGACTTTATGGGTTTGTCTACATTCTTCTCTGATACAGCTAGGTGTGCAGTCAGGCATTTTTATCATGCTTCCTTGGCACAGTACTACTTTTGCATTTTTATATTTTGAAATCCATCCTATTTCCCTGGTGCTGTTCCATTCCCAGTTGCTGGCATCCGTGAGCACATGTGATACAACCCAGGAGATATTTTCAAGGACACTTAGTTTTCTTCCCCAAACTGCACTCTCCCAATTGTAAAACCTTCCTTTTCCCTCCTGGCGCTGCAGTGCTTTCATAATACAGAAGGAAAACAGCGATATAAAAGCATCTTTTCATTCCAGCATTTTCTCTGCACTGTGTGGCACGGCCAGCCGGCTCAGAAGCCCAAACATTGAGTTTTTCCAGCAGAAGCAAGCTCCAAGATCACTCTAAACTGCAGCGAGAGGGACTGAGCAGGAGGAAATGCATCATTTCAACTGGAATTGAAATCCCTCAATTAGGTTAGAGGGGCATTTTCTCAAGGAATTTTGGGGAAGGTTATCTTGTAGGCACAATAACTAGGAAATGAAACGGATCATCAAGAAAATTCTTCAGGCTTTTTTTTTTTTTCCCCAGTGCCCATCAAGGAAATGTTTCCCTCATAAATCAACTCACTTCTTCTTATTAAAAGTGATTTGATCATGTAGGCCTGGGGCAATACAGAGTTATGTGAAAGTTGATATTAGAAAGTGAGGGAAAAGAGAGAATTAAAAGCAAGATGAGGGAAGTAGATAGGACACCAACTGCTTATGTGGTGTGCCCGGTGGAAGCCAATGGGTCTTTCAACATGCATCTAAACTACTTTTATTGGATTTTAGAATGAAATCAAACAAGTCCTGTTTTGTTTTGGGGGAGACACGCTGAACTCCCCGTCTCCATCTTCCCCTTTTCATACCAGCAGAACTAATCACAATTAAACCTTAAACAAGAGAGAGGGTCTTATACTAATTCTTGAAGCAATGATTTGCAGTTTTCCCTTCTGAAAATGAAAGTGTGGTGCCCATGTCTATAGATAAACTTCTGTTGCACAGAAACACATTGCAGCAAAGGCGCTTCCTTTTTCTCTCCTGCAGATCTCCCACAACAGCCTTTTTTCTCCGCGGCCGTCACCTTGCGTTTTTGTCATGCCGTTACGTCCACACAGAGACCCGCACTCGAGTATCGTCTCGCAGAAGCACACCATGCGGAGAATAATGCCATGAATCAGTAATGCCGTCTGGGAAAGGGCTTAG
>NW_009224108.1:0-64634 GCF_000690835.1 Fulmarus glacialis | reverse complement strand
CTGACACCAGCCCTGCTGCCGGTCCTGTTTGTCATCCCCGCTGTTGCGCTGGGCGCGGGGCTGGAGAATGACAGGCTGGTGCTTGGGCGAGCGCTCGGCCTTTGCTGAGGAATAGCGTTGGACCAGAAATGGTGTTTGTAGATCTGTAACAAAGGTCTCTGTATAAGAGCAGAAGGCTCTGTTTAACTGTATCAGTTAAAGCAATACAATATCCTTAGTGTGGGATGTTGCAATATCCTGAGTGTGGGATGTGTTCCTAAAGGAGATGTATGTATGTATTTATCCTGATATTCCCATGCAGGAAGTTAAATTAGAAAAATGATCCCTTAATACTATTTTGGTAGGAAATTGCACCACTATACAGACAGGTTGGTTTGTACACAGTGGGGTGTACAGGGTATCCAAGTTACCTGGCTGTCAGTTATTGCAATCCTTCTTTTGTCCCTGGATAATTTGTTTTTTAAAATGTGGTGAGTGATATTAGCAAAATAAACCAATATATCAAAGGAAATCCTGACTGTTGGAGCAAGAGGAAATTGATACTTTTCCCCTTGTTTGTTATGTTTTTGGTTGATAGTTTTGATTCAGATTCCTCTAGCTGAAATTGTTCTACACAGTTTATTCATTATAAGAATTATTCCTTATTATTGACATTGTTTCTAATAATTGATGTAGCAATATCTGTGCCAGTTGATACTGCCCTAGGAGGTGTGTGTGATGCAGCAAGTAATTCCCCAGCGCCTGTGTAACATGCATCACTGGGCAAGTTCCACAAGGTGCAGCCACCATGGCATTGAATTCGGTGACGTGATTGAAAGGGATCAGGGAGAGGTGGATGCCTGAGAAATTTCTCAAAGCTTCTTGAATGATTTCTTTTCCTAAAGTTCTCTAGTCTCCACCAAGACTCTCTTGGGTATTACGATGTGGTTAGTAGTGTCTAACAGAAATTGCCCTCATCTAACCTGAGCTATGGTTTGTTGGTTGTGGACTCTACCTGATTAGCAGTCACAGAGATGATGTTTCCTGTGTTAGCAAGAAATTTTGGCAGCAACAAGTTGTGAAGGAAGATTGCTTAGGATTTTTCTCAATAGCAGTCTGAATAACTTGGATTTGGGGTTTCTATTTGGTGCGATAACTCTGGGGATGGGACTTACCATACATTGGGAACTCTGGTTTTACTGATAAGTAGCCTGTGATATGTTAGTAATTGGATCGAATGATAGTGTGGATAACAAAGCATTGAAGTCCAGCAAATCCAAAACAGTATTATAAACCAAAGGAGAAATCAGCCAGCAAGTCAGGGAGGGTCCCTGGTGTCACATCCAGGATGGAGTCCTGGGAATCCTAAGCCATGATCATGACCTTCTTTCTTTTGTTCCCTCTGAGAAAAACACAAAAAAAAGCACTTCCAAGTCATCTTCCTTGATACATATGAAACCCCAGGGTTAAGCAAGTCTTGAAAGACTTCACCTTAGCATAGCCCTGACTGCAGTTTCTACTGTGGGAGTTTCCCCCCACCAGTGGGAGCAAGTTCTCAGACAGAGATTTTCGTCGGTGTGGTCTTCTGGAGTGGGGAACAGATTTCTGTTCATGCACTGAATGACTTCATAGAAATCTTCTTGTATCTTAACAAAAAAGTAAGAAATACCTGATTCTCATGTAGGCACCAAAGGGCAGGTGTCATCCAAGCAAGGCTTTCATCACAGCCTCAGCCTCTAGCATACTTTGAAGAGAAGCTGGGGAGGAACTCGCATAGTAGCCTTGCGGAGATGAATGATGATACAGACAGCTGAGATCTGTGTCACAGAGAAACCGTGTGTTTAATAAACCAGTAGGAGAAGTGGTTATCTGTTCCTGAGCATAACTTTAATGTGGATCTTCCTTGCTGCAATCAAAGGCTAAGCTCTAAATTCTGCAGCTGTGTGCCTTGAATTCTTCCAAATGCTTTGCAGCACCCTGAAAACCACTATAAGATACATGCCAATTAGGAGAGAAGGATAGCATTAGCTGCAGCGGGACTGTTGGTGGGACGGCAAGTGAGTCTGAGCTTCCCAGGGGCTGAGCTCTGCCAGGAGGGGAGCTGCAAGTTCCTGAAGCACCCCAGATGCTCTGTTCAGTGCATGACACAAGATTTTCCCTAAATAGCTTATGGTCTCAGTCCGCAATCCTGCAAGGCATTTTTTTGAAACCGGCAAACTGCTGTGCTCATGCTGCCTCTGCACTGTAGAAAGGCCTTGATCCAGAAATGTGGGGGGAAGAATGGGGAATGAGACAGGGAAGGAGGAGCTTTACAGTAACATTTCATGCAGCCATTCCATTGTGTGTGTGTGTGTACTCTTTGGCTCTATTTAAAATGGCAAATTCCATTTCAAAGTCAACAGAGAGAGATGGGAGCTCCTGCCCTCTGTCTGCCTGCGTGTGGGTGTGCCTCGGCGCGTGCAGAGCTGGGCTGGTTTCCCACAGACGAGCTATTTTGCACCGCGGCACTTGGCGGATGGGCAGGGGTGGGCTGCAGGAATAGCAACGCTCCTGACCCCTTCCTGAGCTGCTCCAGCTGCGCCGTCATGCAGTCTGAAACAGGGGAATATTTGAAGCATGTGGAGGTGCATAAAAAGGCTAGGTGGTTGTGCATGGCTCTGTGGTTTTTTTTTTCGATGGAAAATTCTTTATATGCTTTTAAAATAATGAAATGTGGAAGGTTGGTTTGTATATTAAAGGTGCCAAGGACTTAACAGCACAGCCTGTGAGAAACATAGAAACATCGTCTGAGAAATGTGCGTGTTGTAGAAGTGATTAAATGTGTTGATGAGGTTTAGCACTGATTTAACAATTATTCTCCCAGTATTAGACAAATGTGACAGCTTTTTTCAATTAGGTTTGTTTTACATGAAAAATGCTTATGAAAGCATTTTTCGTTTGCTCTCTCAAATACTTCTCCATCAAACATGGTGCATTTATAAATAAAACCTGCTTCTTGGTAATGGCTGTTAATCTGGCATTTGACAGTCAATCTGTCATATTACTGCTTCTTACATCATCACTAAGAATGCGTTTTTGTAAACAAATATCAAAACAAAGTGAAGTACGCAGTAGACCTTCGTGCTCTTTACCACCTCCCCGTTCATGTAGATCCCTGTGCAGATTAAGGGCCACATCACTTATAGGACACACAGTTTTGGATACAGTTCACATTGAAAGAGATGCTTTTGGGTGGTTGTGATTTTATTTGGGGATTTGTGAGTTTGTTTTTTATTATTATTTTTGCCGAGTTATGATTTAAAATGTGAATAACAATGTTGTATAAGCTTCCCCATATAAGCTGTCTTCATATATTTTTCATGTTCTTTCTGTAAGATAATTTTTAGAAGTTCATGGTGTACAGTGACTTGCTGGTTTACTATACTTCAGGTGCTATTGCAGTGCTGTTCTTCAATGCTTCAGTTGCAAAATGGAGAAGGAGAAATGTTTAGGAATATGTATTCCTAAACTTTTGTAGAAAACTGCTCACATTTCTGTAACTTTGTGATTCCCATTCCTGGAAAGTGCGTGCTAATTTTATCAGCATCTCTAAGCAGCAATGTAAACTTTCAGCTGTTTTTCTAGACAATCTGTCTTTCCCTTTCAAGGACATAGTCTTCTGATTTCCTGAGGGAAAGTATTATATTATTTCTAATAATGCCAATAGTTCTCTACTGCCAGAAACAGCCAACTTCCTCCAGTGACACTGACCTTGCCCTGAGCAGAAAACTTTGGAGTAATGTGATGGCCTGAGCAGCCCCTTCCCTCATCAGCCAGGTCTTTAAGCTTGATACCCAAAAATAGGGATGGTATCCAAAGAAACAGTAGATCACAGGACTATGCAATGCCTGTAAAATTCTTTCAGGGAGGAACAAGTAAGTTAACTGGAAAAAGCTGATAGCCCCAGTCAAAAGGACTTTTTATTTAAAGAGCACCAGGATAATCTGAAAACATGTTTGTATACTTCTTTGTATGTGCTCAGAGTACTTTGTTGCTGGTACCCAGGATTTGTCAGGATTTTTTTTCGAGGTTAAGATTCTTCAGTTTCCAGAGGAGAAGAAAGGGAAAAGGAGACTGACTGAAATGTTCCTTGTTAGGTTCACCACCCATCTTTCTGCATCTTCTTTCCCTTTTGCTCTCAGTATGTGTTTTGTCATCCCAGCATGTGCGCATCCCACGTCAGATATTTAGCGGCACAGCCTAGGACTTTGCACCCTAAGCGTGGCCGTCTCTCCTCGCAGTACAAGTCCTTGGCAGCTTTGGGGGCTTTTGCTTTGGCTCCCATCAGTGTGCAACAGCCGTGCAGTGCGGGCGAACGCCGGGCTTTCACCGGTGTCGCACCACGTGTTGTGCCAACGCAACCTGGTGCAATAATAAAAGTGGCTGTGGAGACCGGTGTTTGCTCACATTGCAGCATGGGCACATGTAAGACAGAAAGGGTTCAGGTAATGAAACTGTCCTGTCTGCACGTGATCCTGGGTAGGTTAATGAAACCTGCCATTAGTCTATTAAAACATGATCTGCCATTACAGGCACTCCTGTTTGTGTAAAGTGCTTTGTAAGGATCACAGGTGTCCTATAGAGGATTTTAAAGGAGGACTAATGAGCTTAGTAATGTATTCTTCCTTAATGAAGTTTAAGACATCATTGAAAAGTTTAAAAAAATAAAAATTATGGCAATGGAATCTCTTTGTGGGGTGATAAACATCTGCCTATAAGAATGAGCACACGATTCTGTGCTTGAGAAATGTCTGTGTTCTTACCAAAAGCTCCTTTTCTAACTTATTTCAACAAGCCATGGGCTGGCACTTGCGCAATGAGTGTGCAGAGATAACTGTCGCCGCTTAACATTTGCACTAGCTGCGGGTTTGGGTTGTGGGCTTCTGCTCTGTGCCTGCCCAGCAAAGCACAGGCGGCTGCTGGGTGGTTTGTGGGGCAAGAGGAAAAAACAAGGTCACAGAACAAGTAAGAGTTAAATGCCAGCACTGGGGTTGACTAGGTGCCTTCATAACAAAAATTCTTTGGGGATCTTTGAATGTAAATGGGATAAAGATCAGCATTTGCTGATTTTTCAGGATTTTCAGCCACGGGCGAGTGGGTTTCTTGCTCAGCACTGCACATTCTGGAGGAGGCTTTGAGACAATGATGTAATGGGATTCCTGAGCGCTGATAAACCTCCCCAGTTAGTGTTGCAACGTGTGACTCTGTTATTGCTGGTTGTAGTATTGTGTTCATGGGTTGTTTTTTTTTTTTAAACAAATTCCTTTACGTTGCATAGAAACCTCGTGCTTAAAAGGCTATGTAGGAGACTTCTTAGTAGAAATTCTGGATACTCTTTACTTGAGCATTGATACTACTGATAACTGCCTTCAGAAACTCGCTAGGCAGGAAGTTTTTCTTTTGTTTGTCTAATTAGGTTTTCAGTTTGCTTTCCCTGTAATTCAGGGGGTTGCGAAAACTGTGACTCTAGCCAGGCAGGAATTTCACAAAACTGTTATTTTTACACAGCAGATTTTCCCGTGCTCTTTCTTGCTTATACTTGGAACTGCATTATTTTTAGATTGATTCTCAAACCTTATAGTAACACAACATTTGTAAATTAAAATTCTTACAGCAACAAGTATCTTTGTGGTGGAAAAGCTACGAGAGGTCATGGCTTTGATTGCAGAACGTGTGCTAAATTTTGGGTAATTTCACTTTTGTGTAATTGCCTTCTACTTCCCTGCCTTTGTAGGTGCTGTCAGTATTGGGGGCTGCTGTCTCATTTAGAACCACACAAGTGTAAGCAATTTTGCAGTGCTAGGTGTTAGCATTCACAGACTTTTATTTCCAAATTACGTAGTAATTTGGAAAAGACTAAAAGCGATATAATTGTACGTAAGCAGTTGGGCAGAGCGCATTCTTCTTAAGGTAAAACGTTCTGGTTAGTTTGTGGGGTTCATTTTCTGTTTTCTTATAAATGCATGAGGAAAAAATGCTGATAAGTCATTGAACTTATTAAAATGTCTGGAAGTCTGCTTTGGAGATTTAGGTATTGGTTTGAAGATCTGCCCAGATATTTGGAAAGTTCTTTGGAGTGTATCAGTGAATTTTACTTTGCAAAAACAATTCCCAGCACAAATAAAAAATATGTTAAATTATAGTAGGACCCCCTTTGAGCCTTATCCTATTGTAAATATTATGATATAGGTGTGTAGGTATTTTTGCTGTTGAGTACAATCCCTAGAAGAGGCCCAACCTAAAAAATAAGCAAAGGTAACTGGTTTCAGGTGTCTCATTACAAGGACCGACTGACTCTCTGTAACTGGGAAGCACGTTGTGATGAAACAGGGTGTGTGGACACCAGGTTTGCTCCCCTGGGCAAAGCCTCTTATTTGGAGCCTTATCACAGAGGTCATTCTGAATTCACAGTCATTAAAACATGGGATCAAGCCTATCTTGTGTGGTTTTCTCCATCGTGAAAGAAGGAAAACCACTTTTTTTCTTTCTTTTTGCTCTTCTTTCTTTCTTTTTGCTCTTCTTTCTTTCTTTTTGCTCTTCTTTCTTCCCTTCCCCTTCCCCGCTTTTCCCTTCCCTTCTCTTTTTTCCATAGCTCATCTCTGTTTTCTATTGCAATCCAAATACCACCATTTTCACTATTTTCCATTAAAATATATTTGGGATACAAATGACTGTTTGTCTTAGGTCTTCATCTGCAAACATGAAAGAAAAATACAATTAAAAGGTATCAAGCTAATAAAACATACTTCTGAAGTAGAGTTTATGAATTTGAGTGTTTAACACCAGCTTTACTGTTTGTCTCATGTTGGTAGCTGCCTTTCAGATGTGGGTATTATACACAACCATGAGGGGAAGAAAGATCTACTAGTTAGTTTTTCTTAAAAAGAAAAAAAAATTTGTAGAGTTGACAAAAATTGATAGTTTCAGGGGCAAGTGTAACTTTTTAAAGTGGGTTACATTTAGGGTATTTATGTTAGTTACAATTTTATGGTGCTACCTAGGGAATAGCCAGATGGAAATCCATTGTCTTAGAAATGTTACAAATGCAGAATAACAGACAATGTCCCTGTCTAAAGGTAAGCAGAGATGGCAGTAGTGGTGCTACAAGTCTGTAGGAAGTCCGATGCCTCTTGTATATACTTGAACAGTAAAGCATCTCCAATTATTTTATTCCAGTATTTTGATCTAGGTGTGCATTGCTATCAGGGTTTTGAACTGTTTGCATTACCCACTGTGTTTATTTCTGTCAGATTTTCCCACGTTCTCCTAATTTTCTCTTCTTCAGCAAATGAACAGTTTGCAAGTCAGAGTTGACAACTACTGAGGCTTTGATAAAGCTGACCTCTACATGGTCAGCGTGTAGGTGAAAGCAGTGGGATTGTTACTGAAATTGGGGGACCTTACAAGTACTCTGGTTTTGGAATGGAGAGTTTGACTTGCATGGAGCTGGTAAGAGATTATTTGGCACCGTCCAAAACTTGTGATTTCATGTTCCTTCAGTACTGATGCGTGGGTGCTATGTAGTGCTCTGCTATCTTGTCAGCGTTTTGGTCTGAGAGCTGCTTTGAGCGAGAAAACCTTCTCTCCTGTGTTTGGGTGGCACCTGTATGCTTACAGCTTAAGTTGTTCTTGAGCACAGACTAGAGAAAATCCACCTTTTCGGTGCTCATCTGCTACTCTTCATGAAATATAATAATGTCAAAGTAATTTGATTATGCAAAAATCTTTTTGTCTAGTTTTAAGAGCTTGTGAGAAATTATCTCACAAGTCAGCCTTGTGAAGTTAATGTCTATGCCTGCCCATGGAGCACTGAATCACATGGCGACACCTTTTTTTTACTTCTGGAAGCAAAGTTGATTTTTATTCCTCTTATCTACTGAAGGAACTGACTTAACTGATAACACTTCTTTCTGTTTATTTGCATCCAGCAGGGCATAAAACATAAAAAAAATGGTATCTTTGTAGGAAACCACCTTCTGTGTCGTGAGTTGAACTCAGTTCATCATGCTGCATGTATCTTCTGGCAAGACAGTGACTTCAAGAGCTGAATGCTTTGTGTACTTCCTTAAATAGTTACTTCTTTCAGTTAGGTGTGTATTTAACTGAACTTTTGTGGCAGAATGCGGTGATTCAAGAACAGACCTTAGCGGTGGTTTCTGGAAAGATGTTTGTAAGAGCTCTGAAGCTTTTGGTTATCAATCCAGCTGATACTGGCTTTCCCAAATGTCAGTAAAAGTCAATAGGGCTGGTTTTAAAGGAAGAAGGGGGATTGGGAAGAGACTGGCTTTCAGTAAGAAGCAGTGACAACAGAAGAATAACCCTTTTGGAGTGCGGGAGGGTACAATGCTGCAATTTTGAACAGAGAGGCTTTTTCAAGGCACAAGAGGGATCGCTGGTAAGTCCTTGCATCTCCCATGAAGTAACCGATGCTCTGTTTGATTCATTGCCTCAAGTAAGGATTCCTTACATCGAGCAGTGCACAGTTTTATTCGCTAAAATTCGAGTGAGAGCTGACCTTTTGCTGGCCGCAGCAGCCAGGGTGAAGGCCCTGCCAGGCGCCTTGAGCTGGTGGCGGGTGGGCTGGGGCGGCCTGGGGGCCGCGGCGGGCGGGCTCTGGCCTGTGGAAGGAAAGTTGCAGTTCCCTGATGTTACCGTTGCTTAACGAATTACGTGTTAATCCTCCATGTTTTTCTAGAGAATAAGTGTTTCCTGTCACCTCATCCCGGGGTCTTTTAGTTGAGAAAAGCAGTGTCTAGCCTGAAGTTTGTAGGCAGCGCAATGGTTTCCAAAACGGGAAATACGGTTTTGTTACGTATGACACCCAACGGTGTGCTGGAGGTGATTTTAACTTGGATAATTTCAAATATAGGCACCACGTGCCATCGCTGGGATTTATTTATCGACTCTGGTGAGTCTAGAGCTCCCCGACAGCAGCGGGGAGAGGTCGGGGCGCCTGCCGGGCCGGGGCTGCTGAGGGGACCCTCGGTGAGGCGTGGTGTGCTGGTGGTTTGAACAAGTGCTCAGGGAGCTGGCTTCGCTCACGTCTCATAGCCTGGGTTTCAAATATCTCCCCTGGAGAGAAGAGGGAATCCTTTAATAACTCTATCAGCTTTAGTGAAGTTGATGTGGCTTTACTGAATTCCCATGTAACTTTTAGCAAAGGCTGGAAATGATGTTAAATAAATGGCTTTAATATAAGCCTCAGTTGAACAATTTTTGGAAAACTGGCATTGCACGGCATAAAAAGTAGTTGTTGTGCTGGATAATTGAAACGTGACTGTATTAGCTCGGGTTTGTGGTGCTGGGTCCAGGCGTTGGTCTGGGCTGCCCAAACTCGCAGCCTCTGTGGTGGTGCTGCAGTGGGACTGTCACCTGAAGAGCTGAAAATACGAATTACTACAGCTAAAGTAATAAACTGAGACTGTGTAGCTGGATCTACAGTGTGTGTTCGCAGTCGATGAGAATGTATATTATTCATTAGTAGTTAACATACAATTTGCCATTAACATAAACAGAGCTAATGACTGTAATACTGTGTAAAAAATAAAATCAGTAATCATTTAGTATCTATTTTCAGATTCCTCTTCAGGTTTCATTTTTAGAGGTTTATAGATTTATTATTCCTTGGCAAGACTGTTTTAAAGTGCAAAAATTCAAATATGCAAATATTAAACCCTACTGTTAAAAAAGTGTAAATTTCTATGAAGTATGGGTTGCGGGGAAGGAGGAGAATCTCTGCCTGTCTCCATCTCCTCTTTTCTTTAGGACATGTGAGATCACTTTAGATACCTGCATTCCTGTTTAAGTTCAGTTTGTAAATGCGAAAGCCCCCTTTTGTTTGAGGGATTTTCTGTACACCAACAAGGAAACAGAAGAAATAATAGAAATCACCTGTTACTATTTTTTTCATGGGAACTTTCTGGTGTAAAACCTGCAATCCAGGATCAGTGCAGGGGG
Organism: Fulmarus glacialis; assembly: GCF_000690835.1. NCBI lineage: Eukaryota > Metazoa > Chordata > Aves > Procellariiformes > Procellariidae > Fulmarus > Fulmarus glacialis. Next base: position 54,659 of record NW_009224108.1, on the reverse strand, counting down.
ACCTTTCTGCCTGTACCCTACACCTCCTTGCTTCCTGAAGCCCTTCCGTTCACAGGAGGAGGAAGCTCTCCCGGCAGCAGGCACTGGCTCAGTGTAGTGATGAGCGTGGTCCATGCTTCTCCATGCACCGTTTTCTTGAAAGCAAAACGAGGAGCCTCCCCACCCCTCGTTGCTGCAGGCACATTTCTAGCACTACCGCAGGCCTGCCCAGCTTTGAACACGTGGTTGCGTGATGTTTTAGTAACAGCTCCAACACCATACGAGATGTTTGCTCATAGCTCGGCAGACCGTGAGGCAGGTCTGCAGTGACTCTAGCAAGTGGAGTGTCTGTATTTGGTAGAACGTCAAGCTCTGGGTTTTAAGATGCTTGTAATACAGTGGGTAATTGACAGATGAGAGGTGGTGAGTGACAGATGAAGAAGTGATGTTCTGCCTGGCTGAGGGAGAGGGTCTGGGGTGCTTGTGTGAGTCATAGAAATGTGTTAAAAATTAACTCATTAATTAATTAATGTTCCTTCTATAGGTGTTGTGAGTGCTTAAGATGCTGTGGGAGGAGAGACCCAAGGCCTCGTACTGTTTGGCTTGGCCATCCAGAGAAGAGAGACCAGAGATACCCTCGCAATGTCATCAACAATCAGAAATACAACTTTTTTACATTTCTCCCTGGGGTAAGTGTGAAGAAAGTTGCTTTTCATCATCCTGCCCCAATGCTTTCCACAGTTTCGGTGGCTTTGCAGTAGACAGGTGCAGAACCTGGAGCTGGAGGAAATAATTAATGTTTGGGTTGTGTTTGGTGGGCCTCCTGCAAAGGCTGTCTTAGGGCAGCAGCAAACCAGACACAGATCTGTCCTGAGTGTCCAGGACTATTTTAAGACTGCCCTAAGTTAGCATTTAAACACTAGAGGATCATGCAAAAATGTTTCTGGTGGTTAGTTCAATATGTGTAACTTCTGAACTCCGTTAATCTCCTCTCTCCTCTCTTTTTCTTTTTTTTAGGTGTTGTTTAACCAGTTCAAATACTTCTTCAACCTTTATTTCTTGCTTTTGGCCTGCTCTCAATTTGTTGTCGAAATGAGGCTTGGTGCACTTTACACATACTGGGTTCCTCTGGTAGGTCATTTAAGGTTTATTTATTCAAGAAAGTTTCAGTGTTTGACAAAATTCCTTGTGCTGCCTTTTCTCTAGGATGTAAGTTTGCACCTTAAATCATTTTGTTAGCTTACTTCTTCAGGTCTGCTCTGTACACGTTGTAGTGTAGATACCCGTTCTGGCCTTAAGCTTTATTTTGTAGAAGTTTGACAGGGATGTGAGAGGACTTTGCCCCCAACTTGTTCATCGTAACAGGCACAGAGCTCTCGCGCTGGCCGCGGTGACTGCAAGGGCAGTGGCCTTCGTCACTTCGTTACTTACTTCGTGAGTAACATGAGAAAACGGGTGGAGACCAGAGCAAATATATTTCCCTGGCAATGTGTGGTGTTCGCACCTGCATCTGAACGTAGGCTGTGCTCATGGAGGGTCTGCATGGGGTGTTGCACCCTCTCGGGGTGATCACACAAGGGCCAGTGCTTGCAGGAGCCCAGACCAGCCTGGCAACTGCAGTGAAGGACTGAAGAGCACCTTTCAAAAGTGACCTTAATGAGCAGCCATATGCGCAATGATGGCAAATTATGCTCCCCTGCCAAACAGTTTGACCTGTAGCCTTGTGATAGGTCAACAGGCTGCTTCATAGTTTAACCACGTTGTAAAAAACAAATGAAAAAACTGAGAAACACCGCTCCACAAACCTCCCACATATAAAAATAAATAGACATATTCACACTTGCTCAGGGTGCAGATACTCTTTCCTTCCTGTAAACTATTTGTCCTTTTCTTTTGATAGTCATGTGTTTCACCTGCGATCAAAGGAAATAAATAATAATCAGTTTTGAAGCAGAAACTCCAGTGCTGTGAAGGGACAGAAAGAGGAATAGTTGCATAGAATGGGTTTCTTAAATCTCTAAAATGCATGAGCCAGTTACAACTGCTTAAATGCTTAAATATAGGTTCCTATATATTTTTTTCTTTTATCCCAGTAAAACTATTATTTGTCTTTCTATGTGAATAACTTCTCTGCTGCACTTCAGCTCGTAGTATTGTAGAATAATTTTGGTTCAGAAGGATGTCTGGTCCAACTGTCTGCTCAAAGCAGGGCTGTCTTTAAACTTAGGTTGGTTTAACTCATCTACCTGAGTTTTGAAAATCTCAAAGGATAGACATCCTTTTTACTTTAAAGAAATGACACAAAACCAACTGAAAACTGATTAAAAAAGCACAGGGCTCTTTCTAAGACACTACTTGTGCACTGATTTGAGAAATGGTGGTGGTAAAAATCCGTGGCTCTATTGAGGGAGCTGAGGAGGGGCAAAGGAAATTTTTCCTGCCTTTTAGACTTTCAGTACAGTGAAATCCCCAATAAAAGCCAGAAAGAAGTGAAGGGGCAGCTTTGGGACATTGCTGCTAAAATTCTGTTTGTATTAAAGCCTGGCTTTCGCTGAGTTCTCTCTTGATGTATGCTGTATTGCATTTGCTGTATGAATCTAACACTAGTTTCATAAGATCCTGTCCTATAAATAAAGTGTACATGCACACAGAGGATCTCTCTTTCTGGGTTTTGTATAGGCAGTTGTGACTTGTCTGTGCCAGGTGAGCAATTAGAATTGGGCATATGAACTGCCAGAAAGCAGGATAAGAAAGGTCTTTGTTCATTACTGGCTGCTAATATGAGTGTTGGGGATGGAATGACATACGAGATGATACAGTGAGTCGGCACATGTGGGAATATTTTGGGGCGATTATTTGAAGACTCTTCAAACAGCTGAAACATAAGTTGAAAATAACTGATGCTTTTTTATTTTATTTTGGAAAGCATATAGGAATTTCTAGCTAAACGCATAAATGCAACTTGTAAATAGAAGAGAAATGTTCATTCTTTTCTTAATTTGTTGGTTATGGGAATGAGAGATCTTCCACGGTGGTGCAAAACAGATGGTCATGGTCCTGAACACTGTGGGGTGAAACGCTTCTCTGAAAATATTGTATTAATGGCTTCTTACTTTCAATGTTTGTAAATACAGGATTGAGTACAGGCATTTTTTTAAAAAAGTAAATGCCCATCCTTGGGTCTCTTCATGTGTCTGCATTTTTAAATACTGCAGAAACATACTACATTGCATTTCATGACTGGTATTAATTAATCTTGACCGTGCATTTAGATGCATATGTATATACTAGAATTAGGGACTATTTAGTTTTATTATAGGATTGTGAGAGCTGGCAGGTGAAGTGTACCTCTGTATTTTAATAATTAAAGAAACCGCTCTCCTTCGGTCTTAGTAGCTCTTAGGTCATTCTTCATCATGTTTCTTTGTTTAAAAAAATGTGAGAATTTGAATTGTTACTGTGTTTGGGTAGTGTGAGCAATGCTCACAGCAAGACTTTTCTGAGGTGGCTGTGGAGTTCAGGTTCACAAGTTCTTTGTGCCTAGCTTAACACCTCATACACGCAGTTTTTGGAGGTGTGTGCACAGCTGTTCTTTCAAAAAATGAAGTAACTTAAAGTTGAAAATTGCAACCCACTGGCAAAATCTTCTGTTTGGGTATTTACAGACATTTTCATGTGTCTTTCGTGTAACCCTCGGTTTCTAACATCACCCTGCCCCTTTCTTAGTACATGGTTGCAATTTTCAAGAATACAGGTTGTAAAAAGTTCATTTTTCTTCTGTAACAGGTGAGGAGTGTTTTAACTGTTTAGTGAGTCTGAGCTGAATGGTGCCTACCAAAAAAATGACTTTGTGGTACTAGCCTCATAAAGAATTGTTTTGCATTAATTTAGTCATTTTTTTATAAAGTGAAGGATGTGATGTGGGCATTTTCCTCATTACAAGAGGAAATGGAATGACTACTCATATCCACAGAAGAGTAGGACTGAAACCCTCATCAGACAGATATGTAATTATACTATGAGTAGTTCACATTAATATGTTTAGAGTGCTTATTTGTGTAGGTTGAGTGTGTGTATACATACAAATGAATACACACACATTATGTAAGTATAGATATCTGTGTATATATAAAAAAGGGGTCATATAAATTTCTGTATAGATTTCTATATAAAGAAATCTCCCAGATTAGGTGGGCTGCCTTGATGGCTCTGTGGTGGAGGGAATACTGAGATTTGAGGGATTCTGTCTTACCTTGGACTTTTGTGTAACCCCTCTCAGTCTTGGTTACTCACCTGTGAAGTGAGATGAAATATGTTATTTACACTGTTCAGATAAACTTTACAAAGATTTGCTTGGGAGGTACTGGCAGAGCATCATGGTAAAGCTAAGAAACACAACCATAATTTTTTAAGCGACAAGTCTGTTGTCAGTTTGCTGTTGGGAGTTCTGGACAGCAACACATAATATCCCTATAATGATTTAGTGAGAGAAAATAGAATAAGGAAATGCAGATTGTTGGCGCTGGTATTGATCAATATTGCTCTTATTAGAGGCAGATGTGATTTTTCCTGACCTTTTCATCCATTCTGGTTTCCCCCCCATGCTCCTTTTAGGGATTTGTGCTTGCTGTTACCGTCATCCGAGAGGCCACGGAGGAGATCAGATGTTACATGCGCGACAAGGAAGTGAACTCGCAGATCTACAGCAAGCTCACAGCGAGAGGTCGGCTCGGCGGCTCCAGCACGCCCGCTGCATCCTGGCGTGGCTGCGGCAGCGCCGGGAGTTGCAACTCAATCAAACGCTGCTGACAGTTGGAGAAGCAGAGTTCAAGGAATGGGGAGGGGGTTATGGGCTCGCAGGCATGTGGCTTCACAGCCACGCTGCTGCTCCTGCCGCTGCGGGGGCCTCAGGGGTCCGGGTGGCTTCTCGTGGATGGCTCCTCGCCAGGCTGCGGTGGATGCTGGGCTTTGCTGAGCGTTTCCTAGGGAGATGCACAGCTAATGCAAGAGGGGGGTGTGTGGATTGCTTCAGATAGCTTCAGAGCATCATCTTGGCGACTGGAGGCATGGGGGGCGGGCAGCCAGTGCGTTTACACGCGGAGGAGCCTGCTTGGTGGGCTGGGAGTTCACTGCAGCCAACACCAGGCAGGGGTGAACTTCCAAGCAGCTGGTGTGGTATTTTTAAAACCTGCTTGCTCCTAACTCCAGTGTAGGCCAAAAGTTCTTTCCCAATTATTTTCCCTTCTTGGTGGACTGGAGTCACCAAAGAAAATGAAACTGGATCTGAATTGCTCTAGGTTGTGGAGGTGGATGTTTCCAGAAGGGAAATGTTTTCCTTCCTGCAAAGCTGTTTCGCAAGAGAAGTGCTCCATAATGTTGCATGGATGAGGGGAGGGACAGACAAATACAGCAAACAGCATAGCAGGAAGAAAATGGGAATGGAGCTGTAGTAGATGTGTTTTTTGATGTAGATGTAGATGTTTGGGGTTTTTTTGTTTGCTTTTCTTCCGATTTTGGTAATGGTGCATCTGTTTTCCCCCTGCATGTGTTTTTTGCTTGTTCACCCTGTAGGTGAGAGGGACAGATGTAAGAAGGATTCCTGTGAGCTACCAATTCATATTCTTTAATGGAAACAACAAATGTGTGCTTAAAAAAGGGATGAGGATCTACATAGGCAGATAATTTGCAAAAGCACTTTACTAGAAGAATTAAATCTAGGTCTGTGAAATTGTTAGAAGATGGTTATGCAGAGGTAGATTCAACTAATGAGGGTGAAGGTAGGCTGTGTTCTAGTGTCTGGGACTAGGGACCACTTCAGCACGGGTACTGCAAATCATTGTTAAGTACAAGTACTCTGTGTACTGAAGGAGCTTGTGAGTGCATGTATTAAATTATTGAGTGCATGTATTAAATTAAAGGTGACTTGCTTGACATACTGACATGTTCCTTCACTTATTGAACATGCATTACCAGTTGAGTTTCATATTTTTTTCTGGGTTGTACCAGACAGGGACTTACATCATGCAAGTCCTTTGCTAACTATGTTATCATTTCTTTTGTGTTAGCAGCGACTGATGTAGTTCCTCAATATTGGGAATATCTTCTCTTGTATTTTTTTGTATACATCATCTTTAGCCTCTTTAGCCTCTTTCTCCAACTGTGAGGAGTTTGGAGACCTCATTTGTAAGTGAGCCCGGGCTGCAGCTTAGCTGTGTCTGATCCCTGGCTCTGGCCATTGTTTACAGCTGCGCCGTACCTAACAAAGACATTTAAATTCTCGTTTGAAAAATCGAATGCTGCCTCACTATAGAGTTACTCCTAGTACCATGACAATGATGGTGAGGCCAGGGTTTTGTTTTTAAAAAGGGAATGAACTGAATTTAAGCAACTTCTTTTTTTTATTTCCAGGTTTTTTGCTATAAAAGTTTATACCCCTGAATTAAGATGCAGTAAACTAGGTGTAGTAAAAATATGCTGCTTTCAACACTTGCGCTTTTAAGAATAAGGCTGCTTTTTAAATGTAATTGCTTAAGGCTGCATATATTTCACATGCCGGGAATTATGAGGCAACTCTGAACTAGGGAGTTTGAGTTTCTGAATATTAAATCCCCTTTTAATAACGTGTTCTTACTACAACACTTAAAATGCTTGGCAACCAACAAAAGCCTCATCCAAGAGGGGTGTACTACATCTATTTAAAGATATAAAAGAGTTGCCTTCTGGATTCTATTCAATGATCTATACGGGGCCTGACCTCTCCTTTAGTTCTTTTCATATTGCTATTACGTTTCCCATGAATGATTTCCCTCCCCCCAGTTCTTTAACTTCTCTAATTTTGTGAAAGAAACCAAGGAGGATTGGCAGCTGGGCACTAGCCGAAAATCTTAAGCCACTTTATTTAACATGAATTTGGTGCAGAAACAGGAATGAGACTCTGTAGCGGTATGGTTTAGAGTAGGAAGAATACAGAAAATTATTTATGATTGTCTCGTGGTTTGGGGAGAAAAGTAATTTTCTGTCTCTCACTGAATCTCAGTGCTCAAGTACTACTTTTCAGGAGACCTGAACATCTACTTTTCCACTGATTAAAACGTTAGCACCTCTGAGAATCATCTAGGAGCAGGGAAGTACCTTGAGAGGCCACCATGGCTGGGAGGTGGAAGAGTGTTGGGTTTGTTTTGTTGTATCTATTAATACAGTTAGAAAAACTAGGCAAGCTTTCAAGGAAGCCCTTCATCAGGTCAGAAGTAGAAGCAGCAAATATCAAAATAAGTTGAGAACAGTTGATCTTAACCATTAATTTTCAGTGTAGCTGACAAAACTCCAGGTAGGACTTGCCTTGGACTGTTTACAGGCTGTTTCATTTTTTTGTTGTTGTTGAATAGCACAGTTCATGCTTCAGGATATTGGCACAGCCCTGTGCTGAAAAGGGGCAGTGCAGAAGGGTACTGATGCACAAAAGCCCTCTGAAATGTTTCTACATAATTTTTTTAAAACTTCACAGTAGTTTCATCTCTAAAGCCAGTGTTTTGGGGGAGGGGGATTAGGTGAAGCTCGACATCGAGCGCTGCTGTCTTGAAGATTGGCTATAACGGATCTAATGGAGCACTGTAGCTTTCTACAAGCTATTTTTATTTCTCCTGAGTATTTGCACTAAGCTGCAGTTAGGGTGGCTGAAGAATAGTTTTTCCCATCTCCAACATTGGCCTCCCAGTGCAACCCCACGGATGTAAATACATAGTTAGGTCTGAATGAAATCAGGGAGACTTAAGCAGATGCTTATATGCAGTTTTGAATAGGGATAGAAGTAAGCACAGATTTAAGTGCTTTCCCGAATTGGGATCCTCTTGTCCTCTTTGTGTGCGGTTCCTTGCGCCCTGTGCAGAGCCGCGGCTGCAGCGTGGCCGGGCACAGCTCCTGTTGCCGGCCAGGAGCTCTCCAGCTCCAGCACACCCGCCAGCCTGGTCCCCCACCCCTGGGGGGTTATTTTAGATTTGCAGCTTTGCTCCTGTATGTGAAACTTTTCGTGCACTCTTCTTGTTAAGCTTTTTAAGATTCACTAAGCTGCTTGCTTTGTAGAGAAAAAGGGAGAATCCTCTTTGGATCACATTTTATTTTGAATAAGGTTGCTGAATTCCAGGGACTAATCTTTTCGGAGGGCAGCGTGAGGCAGAGTAGACAGTAGTGTATTTTCTGTATTTTCCTTTATTTTACATAACATAAAAAAAACTCCACCCTGATCTACTGATACGATCCATGTTCCAAAATGATGAAACTGGACCTCTGGAAAGCATTTTTTTTAATAGAAAGCTCTCCATTTAAAGGACAGTTGTTTGGATTGTAATAAAAAATAATCAAATTTCAATCCCCCATTCATAAACCTACAAACTGCCTTGTGTTCAGAAGTCTGTGTGCTGACTTTCTGCTTGATAGAAAGCTAGAACTGTGCTTGCAAATTCTTGGTTTGTTTTTCTTCTCTCACAACCCCCCTCCCCGGGTAACACTGCATAATAGAGAGAAACTCCACAGAAAGAAATGGGAAGAGACCTCCTACTGCGGGGTGCTACTTAAGATACAGATCATTGGCATTTACCAGCCATATAAAAACAATATTTTCCCAAACCCTCTGAGTCCTGCTCCACAGTTTATACAGCATAAGGCTGCAAAAGCCAAAAGTTTGGTGTAGCACATCCAAACAACCCTTTTTTTCAGATGCATTTGACTTGTTTTTAATAAACCTCTGGCTTCATCTTTAATGCCGAATTCAGTGTTTTGATCTGTACCTTAGTGAAGCTCTGCAGTTCTTTTGTGAAATCTTGACTTAAGTGCTCGCATGGTAGAAAAAGGCATCTCTTCTGGCTAATATATTTAATACTTTAAATAATCTGCTTTATGGTACCACCATCACACTGCAGATTTGGAGATAATTGCAAAGGCCATAGCTGAAGTTGGAACAAACTGTTTTGCATTTTATTGTGTTTATTTTTTTGTCTTTTAAAAAAATATATGAATCAGGATACAGCAAAGAATGAAACAACTATCAATCAAATATTAAGAATTTATTCTTTTTTTAAAAAAGAAGACATCAAGACTAGTTGCTTTTTTAAGTTGTGTTAATCACTGATTTGTATTCTGATTAACTTCTGAAAATACAAACTGGAAGCATTGTAAATGCTAAATAAAGCTATGTGTATTTAGAGTAAGCACTTATAGATGCATTTATAAAAGCAGTAATTTATTATTACAAAAATACTTTAGTAGCAGAGCAATACTGGGAAATGAAGCAGTTGTGTTATTAGCTAGTTTCTTAAACACGCGTGAGAAAACATCTAATGTTTAGGAGGTAGTTTCCCCACAGAAAGAAAAAGGAATTACAGAATTCCCAAGATCAAAATAAAACTAATTCAAGTAAGTTACTTTATGGGAGTCCTGAGTCAAAGGAAACATCTGGTCCCGCGCCTTCTTAGCAGGACATATGGTACATACTGCAGAGATGTCATCCATGAGAGGCCATGAGTATGGCTGGAAAAGCAGAATTAGCTTTGCTACCTAAAAAGGGCATCTCATTTATACAGGAGTTATAAAAACATGTATTGGTTAGAAAGGTCCTCTCTTTCTTAAAACAGCTGAGGTGGGAGGGTTATTGAACAAAACAAATCTGCTCCAACTGCTTTGATTTTTCTCGTATTGGAAAAATTTTAAAGCAGATGATACTATTCTCAGAATAATGATTCAAAAAGCTTTTTATGTGCATAATGGTAGGAAATCATCACGATGTAGCTTTGTCCAGGCGTTAATTTTTCTTTTCCAGTGTGAATTTACATCGTTAAGGAAAGTGCTACAAAAATAAGTTTCCATTCTTGAACCCTGCAGGTAGTGCTTCCTATACTGACAGTCAGTATAAATAAATCCGTGTGGTCTTTAAGAGAAATACCTAAAATATGGCTAAACAAATCCACCTCTCCTTCCAAGAGTTCTTTTGCACAATGGTTTAGGAATTGCTATGCCTGTGTGGGGAGAGCACACAGGTTTTTTTTCCTCCTTTGCACAGGAGAATATTCAAAAGCACTTTTTGTTGTTTCGTGAATAACCGTATTAAAAGGGGAGGAAGAGATGTTATCTGTCAGACCCTTTTAGTGTCATAGTACCTAACTTTGTATAGCCCATACAGAAGACTGCCAGGGATGCTTTTTTGGATCCTCTTGGAGTGCGGCTTTTCTTTTCAAGCTTCTACGTAATGGACTCTTAATCCCCGGTATGCTTCCTGCCCCGGCAGAGATGTCTTTAGCCCAGCATTTGTTTTGTTTACCCTTTTTTTAAACTACAGATCTTGCAAGACAAAACCCAGAATCTGCGAAAGACCTACGAGATATTTGTGAAATGGGCCATGACTGCTTATAATTTGTAGGAATAATTACAGCATGTAAGGAAGTCTGCATTTATTAGCAGCAGTGATGAAGCATGTTGTTAAGCACACAGTGTGTCACCAAAGCAGCAGGCTGCCGGGAGCCCAGAATGGCTTTCATTGTTAATTTGGAGCAGAAACACTGAAGCATATCCTGAGAAGGATGCTAATGAAGGGACTGCCAGTAGGAAAATCCTAGTGACCTTTGTGCTTTGTGCTAATTTCTATTCCCCCTCCCTTCCCCCTTCTCCTTTCCTCCTGAGCTGCTATCTGGCCAGTTAGCCCATGAATTTCGAGGTACAGTAGGAGTGTTGTCCGTGCCGGGGTGAGCTCCACGTGCCTCCCCCACTTCCACTCAAATCACAGCAGATTAAAGAGGCTTTTGTTGAAATATAACAGACAGACACATAGAGGCAGGGTTCAAATTAACTGATTATAAATCACTAGTTAGTCTGAGAAGCCAAATCTAGAGCTGGCTAATGATTTGAAATTACTAGCCAATTGTTAAATTAATCCCCTGTTTTAAAGCAACTGGGAAATGTTTGACAGCTGCAAAGAAATAAATATTTACGCGTTTTCTGTAGGACCTGTGCTCTGCAGGGCTTGTTCAGGCTGCGTCCACCGAGAGGCAAAGGAGAGGTGGTAGAGCTGAGCCAGATACAAGAGCTGCGGCATGGAAGGAAATGAGCCTGGTTTTTAAGATGGGCCCATTTCACTTATGGCTCCCAGGTCCTGGCTTGAGAGTTGAGCTTTAAATTTTAACCACCTGGGAAAGAGGGGTCAGAAGTTGATGGTTCCCTATTGTAATTTTTCTGTTCTTGCTCTGTTGTCTGTCTGACGCCAAAAGTATTTTCAAATTCCTGGGTTAAGCGGTATGAAAAAAAGTTTAAGGGCTTCTTTTAGAGTTGTCACTAGAGAGTGACCAGGGGGGTTTCTGCGTCCAGGGCTGAGGTCTGGAGCTGTTAGACAAAAAGCTTTCAGCCCTTTTCGCAGATTGAAACCTACTGCTTTACCCAGTGGGAGCATTGGGCTTGGTAATTCTTTACAGGGCAGCATTGCCTAGTTCTTGTGATAGGAATGTTACCCATTTTCTCCAGAATAGTGAACTGGAAGGAAGGGAGGTAAGGAGCATTGCACAGCACCCACAGACCATCTCCTGCTGCTGCTCTAATGCACTGATATCTTTCCTTTGCAGGGACTGTGAAGGTGAAGAGCTCTAATATACAAGTGGGTGACCTCATCATTGTTGAAAAGGTTAGCCTTTATGTGTATCTTTTCTTTGTAAAGTACTTTTTTTGCAAGACCATAGAAAATGAGATATTTTGAAGTCACATTTTGTTTTACGATAGGCTCAGAATATCAAGTGTTGAACACTAGTTATAATATTTAATCATTTTTCACAGTTTCTCCCTCTCCCCCCGCCTCCTTTTTCACATACTCTGTACAAGCAGCTATGTCCTCTAAAACTATTAGTCTGAAAATATTCCGTACAAAAAAAAAGAAAAATGGTAGCTATAGACTCCAGATACATGCTTTCTTCTAGCATGGGATTTCTTGAAAGGAAACCAGCATTAGTTTAAAATTTCTTCATACTTCTAGAGTTACTCACTAGCTCTTTTGTAAACCTAGCTGTTGGTCGGTCCAGTCAGTGGGAGCTGGCACCAGTTATTATTCTGCACTTGGAATTCTGCAGGGAAGCGAGTTTAGGATGCAAAGCAAAATGAATACCAAGCTTCAGTTTGACAAAGAAATCCTCTTTCTCCTCCATACCCGCTTTGCTTGTCACGGTGGGGCTGTGGAAGGCGGTTGCACACGCGTGCAGGGGTGTATGCACAATAATGGCCTTTCTTCTCCTAACAGAACCAGCGGGTCCCTGCTGACATGATCTTCCTGAGGACGTCGGAGAAGAATGGTAAACATCTGGAACCAATTGTCAAAATAGCCATTAACCTTTCACTGGTTGTTTAGAGAAAATTATCTTTTAGAAATGTGAAAGAAATAGATAATAGTAAAATTTTAGAGACAGAGAATTCAAATGCTTTTATGGACCACCACTTCTCAGGATGTTATACTCTGTTTTTGTTTGCTAATCAAAGAATGTAGGTAGTTGAAGCCAGGGTAAATGAATCAGGTTGCACAATGGTTTGCGTTATAGATGTAAATCATTTTACTTGCCGTTCAGGTTTGTTTTGTTAAGTGTGGGATAAGGAAATGTTTGATCAGAAGCATTAAAAAACATAAAGACTAATGACAACGTTTCAAATGTCTTAAAGATACAGTGCAGAGTCTCACTGTATTCTGGACTAGTAGAAGGAAATGAATGTGTGATGCAATAATATCGTTCTTACGTTATTAACAAATGTTACTTGAAATCAGATACTGTTTCCAAAGAAAGAAGTGTGTCCTAGATATATAGCTCATTTCATGAGCTATGGGTGTAGCTAAGACAGATCTGGAAAGAGCAATGACTGGTGTTGAAAATCCACAGGGTCTTGCTTCCTTCGCACCGACCAGCTGGATGGTGAGACAGACTGGAAATTGCGGCTGCCTGTTACCTGCACTCAGAGACTGCCAACTGCTTCTGTAAGCTGCCTTCGTACAAAATATTCTACTTGGTAAACACGTGTTATCTGTTTTACCTGAAAAACATTCAGGTGCTTCAGTTAATGGGCTGTTTTGAGAAACAGGTTAATGCAGCATTGTGCTGCACAGGGCTCAGTGCATGTTACAGATTAGCATTGGAACAAAGAATATAAGGGTAAGCTGGCTCTTCCCAAGCTCCAGGCAAGATTTCAGGTAAGGTGAAGCAAGGTGCCGCATGGCTGTCACTGCAAAGCTGTGCAGATAGGCACTGGGGTTGGCAGCTAGAGAATGACCTTGCAGCAGGAGGTGGCTAATGGTAGGATGTTCCTATTTTCTTTTTCCTCTCCAGAGACCATTGCAGTAACTTACTGCAGGATAGGTCTTGTTGAAGGATAGGTACCCTTGTCGTGGTACTTCTCAAATGCTCCCTTTCATTTCTTGCACTGCAGTATGTTCAGAGGCACAATTCATGCATTTTCATGAAATGGCTTCAGAGGCAGTTAAGTTTTCATTGCTTGCCTTTATGAAAGGAGGAGTGTCACCATGGAAGCTCCACTGTATGATCTGAAATAAGCATATAACTTCCATCAAACATGCTGTTTCCCAAAATCTCTAGCTAAAGTAGTTCGTGTGGTTTGTTTTTTTTTTTTTTAAAAAAAAGGGTGGGGGAAGGGGGTGGAATCTAAGTACCTGTTTTATTGATGTTCTATCTGTAAAAAGTGCAATAAGTTTATTTTATACAAAGGCTTTGAAGCAAGGCATTTTCTCCATGGAGTGAATAGTTTATGCATGTGTAGGAGTCAGCAGTGAAAACACTGTGTGGAATTGGCGTATCTTCTTGTCACCACAGAACTGTTCCTAGTGACACTAGCATCTTAAACTAAATACTGAGTGATAGGGTGTTCCTTGGTTGCCTTGGAAGACTAGTCCAAACCTTCTTTGCTACTAAGTAATAAATGTCTTAGGCTGTCTTGGTTATTCAGGCTGAAATTTCTTTCATGGGGCACCGACATCTAAGTAACTCCCAGGAGTCTCTCAGGTATCAGTTCAAGAAATACTGTTCAGTGAAGCTGGTACAATTGTATTTTCTCTTAGACAGTTGGACTCCAGTAAGTAATATAATTTAGTAATTATCTTAACTTGATAAGTAACTCTTGCTCAAAGTATTTTGGTAGAAACATTTGTACATTATTAAAATGTTGTTGTCTAATTGTCTGCCAAAACATGTCTGTTTTATAGGACCTACTGCAAATCCGATCCTATGTATATGCAGAAGAACCCAATATTGATATACATAATTTCGTGGGGACCTTCACAAGGGTGAGTCTTGTTGACATATGCTTGAAGTCGTATATGTAGTGTTTGCTGTGCAAACCTGCTGAATGCTACCAGGATGCCAGAGTTTTTCAGGAGAAACAGTGAAGTCTCTCTTGCCATTCCTTGTCTCTTCTTTTTCTTTCTTCTTCTTCTTCTTCTTTTTCCTTCTTCTTTTTCTTTCTTCTTCTTCTTCTTCTTTTTCCTTCTTCTTTTTCTTTCTTCTTCTTCTTCTTCTTTTTCTTTCTTTATAAAATCCATGAAATAAATCTGAAACGACAATATGGTTATTGAAGCTTTGACTTGGAGACAATGTCATAGGCTGTTTGGGATTAAGAACCTTACTCTGAAGGTATTAGACCTGAACATTTGGATGGAGATTGGTAGTTACGTATTCATGGTGCCTGTTCAGAAAGAAATCTGGACCACCATGGACTCTGTAGGATTAAAATCCTTTAATTGTGAAAAGATAGGGGATTTTAGCTAGATCAGGCAATAGCAGTCTTAATTCCGAGTCAGTTGGTTTTTTGCCTTCAATTGCATGCAACCTATGTGAACTCAGTTATGTCTGCCCCCTGTTTCAGAGGGCAGCAGCTCGGAGCCACTGTGAAATATCACCATTAAAAAATAAGTATCTTTTGACTTATTGGGAAGATGCATTGCTTACTTGGGGCAAAAGGTTGGGTTTTTTTCCTCTCAGTGGGATTATGAACATTTTGAAAGATTCATCTAATACCTTTGGGTAACTTTCAGAGGACGAATGGGTTTGTAACAAATAGGAGATAGTTACAGCTTTTTAGAAGCTTCTACTTGTTCTACTTCAAAATTGTAGGCTTTACCCTTTTATGGGGCATGGTTTGATCTGGTTTAATAGTGCTGGCATGGAAGAGGAGTTTGAGTGGCTTGGGGAGGCAGTTCCTATATAAAACCTACACAAACATTAATTTACTTTCTCATCCAGAGGTACAATTGTGTAGAATTAATCTTTTGGTGCCTAAGAGGAATCACACTTTCTTGTAACTGTTGTCTGGTGTGTATCAGACAACTTTCCAGGCATCACTGAGCAGTCCAAACAGGTTCTCAGTGAGACCTTACAGTAGCAGGAGAAATGCTATTAATCTGCATGAGCCAAGTGAGGGAACATTTTCCTGTAGTCCCTGGAGAGCTGCTGACAAATCCCTTTCTCATTTATGATTCCTAGGGGCCTTCAGCAGGCAGAGGTATCTTAATAGATTCCCGTCCCCCTGCCTTCTGTTCCACTGAAACAAAGTGTTCATGTTTTTAACCCAACCAGAGATTTACCTGGGTTTATGAAAATCCTTCATCCTATCAAGAAGCCCTCTACCAACTCTCCCAGCATCCCTCTCCAAACACGTCTATGTGACTCTTGTCACCCACTGGTCTTTTGCATTAATGACAAGTTTGTTTATTTTTCTTTTTATTCTGTTGTAGGAGGACAGTGACCCTCCAGTAAATGAAAGTTTAAGCATAGAAAACACCCTATGGGCCAGCACAGTGATTGCATCGGGTAAGATGGAGGCACGTGTAAATTTTTTTTTAAGGGAATATGTTAACAATTTTTAAAGGTCTTTTTGTAATGGAATAATAATCTCTGTCAGTTGGAGAAATTAGCAGTTGGAATGAGGTTTCCCACTTGTCCTAACACCTCTGGGGAGCTGAGCTGACATCTAATTGCCTCTTGGACATTCCTAGATGAGAAAGAATTGGAGTGGCCTTTGGGCACTTCTTTAGCATCTAGGACCAGAATAGCACTTAATTGCTCTCCACATTGACATCCTAATCTGTAACAGAAATGGTGTCAAATAGATTCTGGTAACAGAAGCTAAGATGAAAGATTTCCAGGTAAGTGCTTCCATTGAGTTCGTCTTATATACTTTTAAAAAGGAAAAAAATAAATTCTTTGACAGATTTTGGCTTATATATACGATAAGCTCCCAGGGCCTGAGATTAATCAATGCCCTTTTGTAGAGGCTTGTCAAAGTAAAAGCCTTGTTTCTCTCCTGTCCAGCACACTTGCAAAGTTTGCAGGGCGATAGCTGGAGGAGAGTGAAATTCTGTAGTACAGTTCTGGAATTAAAGTTGTTGAATGGAGACACTTGGCAGTGCAGTACCAAGGTGTACATGGAATTAATAATAGTAGAAGAAATGTGAACTTGAAAAGATTTTTTTTGAAGCACTGAAAAGATTTTGATTTGCTCTTTTAAAACCAGAAAACAGTGAATAAATTTTGTTCCTGTATGTTTCTATCTAATCCTGCTCTGACTCTTCTTTGAAATGTATTACAGTGTTGTCACAGGGCTGTGACCAAAGGATTGTAAAAAACAAAAGTTGTCCAAATACAATTTAATCAAGGTCCAAATAAAATTTAATCAAGTAAATTACATTTATAGATTAGTAATTGCCATGCAGTAGGTAACCTACCTTCCTCACCTCTGAGTGTAGACACATGTAGTCAGCCTGGCAGCTTCAAATACCCATCAGGCTGCTTAATGCATGAGTCTCAGCTCATCCTGCTTTTGAACAAAATAGATGGAGAAATGGAAAGCCATTTTTCTTGTGATTCTGTCCTATATGGCTCCTCTCCCTGCAGCCTCCCCTTTCCCGGGGGGCTTTCTTGCCTCTTGTATCAAAGCTTTAATTTGTACCAGCTCTTGAACCATTGCAGATCTCACACTGCCGTGGCTAAGCCTAACACTGGGGGGGCGGTTTGCAGTGAATAGTCGTACTGAAGGCGGAGGGGAATGCTCTCCTGCCCTCAGCACGCTCACAGCCAGCTGAGGGTAAAAGCTCTTCTGCTGCTGTACACTCAGCTGCATGTAGTGTACATGTGGGTGCAGACATTTTTCCCCAAAGGAGGGCACAGCGCACACTCTGCTCCACCTGGTTTCTACTTCAGTGCTGTTCAGAAGTCCCGGGTGGTCTTGGTGTCTGTATCAAGGCATGCAACGATCTCCTCTCTGCCCAAATGAACTTACTGTTTGAATCTAATCCTTCTTTCTGAATAAGTTATTTGTAGATAGACATCTTTGTGAGTTCAGTTAATAGGAATAACATTTGCAAATATGTTCATAATTTCAAATGGTTTATGCAGTTGAGTCTGTTTTGAATGGCCATAAAACAACTAGAAGCACTCTTTTTATAGATACCACTGTGCCTTCAAGCTGTTTTCTAGTCCTGGCAGGTTTTTCCTCTCATTTTGACTGACTTGATCAATATAATACTCAGTTTTGTTTCTCCAATGGTAAAAATAAATAGCATGTTGTGGGTTATTTCTGTTAGGAAAAAATGTGGATATTATTTTTCTTCTTCTGTAAGTGAAAGCTGTCAGGTTGTGGTGACGCCATCTCACTGGGGCAGCCTTTGCTTGTAAGACAAAGCAGAGCTATGTGGCTTTCTCCATCTGCTGTAGTAGGAATGGGTCTGACTCTGACTGTTAGCAGTTGATTTGGAGTAGCTGTGCCATCTGCTGATTTGAGTTGTGATGATCTTACCTCCACCTGCCATCTGGCTCCAGTGATTTGTTGTTGGGTTTTGGTTTTTTTTTTTTAAAGGAACGTTTCCCAGCATATTTTTAGAAACCACTGCATTTGAATCAGTCTTATTTAAAAATAATTCACTTGCAGCTTGTTAAAACTTTGATCATTAATGGGAGCAGGGGAATAGCAGAGTATAAAATGGCAATGTATTTGCCAAAAAAAGCAGTGCTTTTTTTTCCAGTGTTGTTTTTCTCCGTTTTTACAGACCCTTAAAATTTTCTAGTAAAAATTAGACTTCGGCAATAGCAGCTTTTAAATTCTTGATGGTAGATAGCTTTTTCTGTATGGCTTTTTGCAAAGTCTTTACAAGAAATCTGTAGAAACCCAGTAATTTATGGTGCTAAACTGTATTATGTTTCTGTGAGACTAAAAGGGAGAACTTTGTTGCTGTCAGCTCTTTAGCAACTGTGGGACATAGCATTAAAATACTGATAGGCTCCCAGCAACTCCATCTGTTACAGTAAGATAGCAGTTGGTATGATTCACCTTTCAGTGGGAACAGCAATTAGACAAATACTTAAAGTAAATTGTAGATTTTAAAATAAGGTAATTCTGTCTTTGAAAGCTGTTGGAATTCATTGATTTATTCTGATTGTGGCAACCTTCACCAATAAAGAAGAACCGTAGCCCAGAACACTGATTTAATTTTGACACACAGTGAAGGACCACTATCTGGTGTAAGGCAAACTTACCCACACCTAAGTGGGCTTCAAAGTGGTGGAAGGAAAACCAAGAAATGCTCCATCCTTAGCAGCTTTTATTTATAGTGGGGAGAGACAACTGACATCAAAAGGGGGTCAGGGAAAGTCGAGAGAGCAAAGCAGGTGACTTCTTTTTCCATGCACATTAGTTGATGCAGTCTGTGATGCTGCATCAAGTCCAACCATATGGGCAGTGTGGTTGAAGACTTACTGACTTTTTGTAGGATGTCTTCTGTTCAAAGTCTGTGTTTTCGTAGGTTTTATATTTCAGGTACCAGCTTTTTTTAATTTCCAGTTGCTATTGCTTCTGAAATTAACCTGTTAAAAATCCTTTCCAACTGTCAAGCCTTTGGAACCAGCAAGTATTTTTATAGAGAAAACAAACAGAGGTTGTTTTTTTTTTGGCTGATGCATTCTCTGTTTTGTTTAGGTACTGTTGTGGGAGTTGTCCTCTACACTGGAAGGGAACTGCGCAGTGTGATGAATACTTCAAACCCAAGAAGTAAGGTATGGTAAGGAAACAGCCTTATAATAAATAAAAAGGGACAGAAGTTTATCATTTTTTTAAAGAAAATCCTTCCAAATGCTATACATACACACTATAGGGACAACCCCATAGCAATAATGATTCATATCTTCCAGCCTATGATTTAAGATAGCTACCATAGCAGAACCTGTTTCTCCTTATTTTTTTGATCCTATTATACCTGTGTCTTGTCACTTTTTTAAGATTGGTGAAGTCACTGTTTTATATGGTAATAATGAGGTGGTCCCAGTTGGAATAGGAAAGCTTCTTTTGCTGCATTCTTCTATTACAGCAAAGCTAAGACAAGGTGCAGGGATGTTTATATAGTCTGCAGCTTTTGGCAGCATGAGTCCTCTCAAACCTCTTCATGCATTGCTTAGCTTCCAAAGGGTGGAAGTCTTATTTAGTAAGCTGGCAACAATATTGCTTATAAATTTAAATATGTTTGTAGTGTTTTAAAAGAGAAGAAGTTGACTAGTGGAGAATGGCTCTTCGGGTATGGCAGTTTATTCCCTTTGTGAATATTACGTTGAGCTAATGTCTTCTCTTGTGTGTTTGAAATGTCTTTATTTTATTTCTTTAGATTGGTCTTTTTGATTTGGAAGTGAACTGTCTTACCAAGATCCTGTTTGGGGCTCTTGTGGTGGTCTCACTTGTCATGGTGGCCCTTCAGCACTTTGCTGGCCGTTGGTATCTTCAGATCATAAGATTTCTTCTTCTGTTCTCAAACATCATTCCCATTAGGTAAGGCGATTGCTAATTCTTCCCAGCAAAATACTGTTTCCTTTGCATCCTCCTCCATACTTCTAATATGAGCAAGCATGTAAACTCTTACCTATTCCTCATTTGACAAGTAAGCAAATCTAGAAATAGAAATCAAATTACTGATCAAATGTAAGAATTGCTTTGTTGTTTCTACTGAATTTGTTTAGCATATTCACCCGTTCACTGACTCTAACTCAGGCTGTTAGTTATTTATGATTAGTCATTTAAGGCCACTTCTCTCAGTGTTCGGGCTGCCTAGTTACTTTGATAAGAGCAGAGCAAAAAATGGAAAAGGAGAGATATTTATACAGCATGTAGTGTAATAGGACCCAATTGCCTTTTAGAGGGGACTGAAACTTTAATATTTAATTGCACTATATTAATAAGTAGATTGTTACTTTCAGTGTAGGTCTGGGATTAATTTCAGTTCCATTTTTAACCTGCTGTGTATCAATCACGCTGTCCTTACTTGTCTGTGTCCATCTTCTCCTCAAATTATATCTGTTCTTCTCAACGTAATTTTATCATCTATCTTTGAATTACAGTACCAGAATTACAGACTGTGCAGCAACGCACAGTCCTTCTCCTCATTTGCCACCTGACCACTGACTCTGAATATACTTCTCCCAAAACACCCTCTTTGGCAGCGCAAATTCAGCGTGGAAGACGTGTCCTTTCATTGCATTGTGGCAGTTCACAATGATTTTTTCCAAAGTTTAACTGGAGATACATTTTCTCTTTCCCCTTCCTCCTGCATAGTTTACGTGTGAATCTGGACATGGGGAAAATTGTCTACAGCTGGGTGATCCGCAGAGATTCTAAAATCCCTGGGACTGTGGTTCGGTCCAGCACTATTCCTGAGCAGCTGGGGAGGATATCCTATTTGCTTACAGACAAAACAGGTATCTGTGTAGAAAATACAGTTTTGAGTCATGGTATGTTGTTGTTTGGATTTTGTTACATTTTTGGCCAGCCAGAGAGTATAATGTAAGATTTCTTTGGACTAGAAGAAGTATGCATTTCCTGTCACTTTGACAATATGATTTAATCGGTTTTTGAAAAAAAATTTTGCATTTTTTTGTTCTGTACACACTATAAGTAAGATAGGACAGGAATATTATGCTACTTCAAAGAACACGTAAAGTATGCTATTAAACCGAAAGCTGAGGGTAAAAATAAAATGAAAAGCAACTTCTTAGTTAGTTTTCAAAGCCAGATGAAGATCGCTTACACATGTAGGCAGAAACGTACCATAAGTCTGTCTGCTGTTGTCCTTACACTTTTAAAGTTGAGCTTGAATTCAGAAGACCTAAGCTGTAGTGAAAAGGTTGGTCTGACATAAAATCCTGGTCCCATTGAAGTTGTTTCCAGAAGTTTTCTTTGGTTCCAGCAGGACCAGAGTTATGCCTGCAGCTCTTGGCATTGACTTTGGGGTAAATCTCATTCTTATTTACTGGCACAGTGATGTGTACCTCTACTTCCCAGGAGAATTAGCCCTCGGGTTTGTTAATATTGTCTTTTTTGCTGGCCTCAGCCTGTGCTGAGAGCCTGGTGCAGTGACTGATTCAGCTTCTGTCCCAGTTTCTCTTGAATTTGGTGTACAGCAAGGATTGGAATGTGTGCTGGGGAATAGACCTGTTGGTTCCCACTCCATGTCCAATGCTGCTTCTGTTACAGGAACTCTTACGCAGAACGAGATGGTCTTCAAGCGACTTCACCTGGGAACGGTAGCTTACGGCCTGGACTCCATGGATGAAGTGCAGAGCCACATATTCAGTATATACACGCAGGTAGAAATAAATTGCATTACTTAACTCTTTGTTCACAAAACAGTTTTCTGGATCACTGGGCTAATGGTAAATCAATATGGCAGGGATCTGCCTATTAACTATTACTTTTTTGGAAAAGTTTGAAGGTCATTGGATGCTTAATACATAAATATTATCCTGATTGTTTATTACATTCATAGATTGTTTCACATCCACCAGTCTTTAACTGCCACAGCACGTGTATGGATCTGTAAGTGTATGTGAGTGTATGTGCCTGTGTCTTGCTAACAAGGTCTGATTGTAAAATAGCATACTTTTATTTAGATATTCACCACTTATAGCAACCACGGCATTTTCTTCATTGAAAAATTGGCTCTGGGTAATATTTAATGGATTAAGTTGCTGTTTGAAATGCTGTGTACTGGGGCAATAATAAAGGAAGGGGAACCATAGGTACTTAGTACACAGAGAACAGTGTGCCAGTATCGCTGTTTTGGGCCTGATGGCTAAAAAAGAAAATGGTAAAAGTGGGATACTTTCACTAATGCACCAATGATTTTATATGGTGCATAACTGACATCTGCTTTGAGAAATATCTACAGCTAAAGAAGGCAGCAAACTTAACATGTGAAGTATAGAACAGGAAAATACTGTTTTGTGAAGTCTCTCCCTTGCATTCCTCTTTCAGTATCACTGGGTGAGCCAGCATCTAAAAAGCATTCATCTCTATTCTTGGACTTTTATTTCAGTTTTGTATGATAACCAGGTAATGCCATGTGACTTGTCTGGGTCAGCAAACTATATTCCTTAGCAGACAAGATGCTTATCAATTGAAACTTCATATAGATACATGCACTTTCTTCTTAAAACAAGGGATGAGGTTTTACTTAAGAATATTACTACCTTTAAAAAAAAAAAAAACAAAAACAAACAAAAAACCCCAAAAAACCAACAGCTATCAGTGGCTGATGTTCCAGCCACTGGTACTTATAAAAGACTTAAGAATTGTCACTAATTAGGTAATCATGGAAGCATTATTTTTCATTTTCTGTTAATAACCATTCTTTCAGCTGCAGCTAGAAGTTTTTTGTGATTTACTGACAATTACATTTTTTCTTTTGCAAAATGTGATTCCACAGACACAATCTGCAGATGTTAGTGATGAGTTCCTATTCCAGTGTCATATGTCAAGCATTTTCATTTCTCAATAGTTGTGGAATTGCTTCATTCCTACAGAAACCACAGAAGTCGTTTTCAAAGTGCCTGTGCTTTTCCTTGGGCATGCACACCCAATGCAGTAAACTGGGTTTTTCATGTCACATTGTTTTTGCTTTGCTTGAAAGATTTTTAGACTGAAATGCACTTTCTATACCCCCCACAAAGTGAAACACGAAGCCAGCATTCTTGCCTGGAAAAAGGCACTATGTACTTACTGTAAATAGGATTTTTATTTTGGGGTTTTGTTCATGGTGGTAAAGATGCACAGCAGGTTTCCTTGACCTCAGTGATCTGTTTGGTAGCATAGCTTTTCCCTAGGCAGACTGTCAGGCTACAATGTGCTTTTAACTAAGCGTATGATAGTTGATAAATACCTGGTATTTTGAGTAATTATCTTTTTCACTGGCATGTGTCTCAGGTTTTTTTTTTTCCCTTCCCTCTTCTGCTTTCACAGCTTCTTAGCATCTGGTTCTTCTCTTGGTGTTGAGACCCTTAAACGACTGAACTGTACTTTAAAAAAAAAAACAATGAACCAAAACCAAAAAAACAGACTTCAGATCTATTAGCCCTCATTTTATACACAATCTCCAGAGAAAACTTGACTACTGGTTAATTATTTGCCAAAGTATTCAATATTTGTCAAGAACCCTTTGGTGACTGTGACTAGTTCAGTATTTGACTAGTGCTATATGTCAATCTAAATGCATCTCAGCTGAGGGTTTGCTGTTGTTTGATTTGATTAAAGCCTGTTGCAACAGTGCTGATGAGCAGCAGTATTAAGTTCGAAGATCTTATGTGTCCTAATCACTAGAGTGTGGAAAATAGCATGTGGAATTACACTGGTAAAGGATACGTCTCATAAAACGTTTATCATTACCAAGTGAGATTCCTTATAATGAGAAGCATTTGCTGGCAATGATTCATTTTGAACTGTAGTTCTTATTCTTTGCTCTTATTTTTACCATGTTGTGGCCTTTGACCTGGAAGTGAAACTTTTGTCCTCTTGACACTAAAGGTTAACAGAGCAGGAAACTAGATCACTGTGTGTCCCTTCTTCAACCAGGATAATTTAGTAATTGTGCAATTATCTGAAGACTCCCATTCTGATACTAAAAATAGTATTAAAAATTAAATGAATGTAATTAAGATTTTCTAGGTCCATACGAGTCATCTGTTTTCTGTTTTCAGCAATTATATTCTGTTGCACATGAAACCCAATTGACACTAAATTTTCAGAGCCACTGGTCTTTTGTGGAGCAAAAAGTGGTTGCACTGAGTCTTCTGACTTTGGTCTTTCACCAGTCAGTGTTTGGTGGATCTGCAATAAAAGGGTCTTTTTCTCAGTGTACTGTTCCAAAAACTTAGGTAAATCTTTTGGGGCACTTTATGCTGCCAGTAACAATGATAAAGAAGTTGCATTACGCTGGGGTGTGTTCCCAGTGATGGTCTGAGTTAAGGTGTATGAAGAGCGTGTCTCATTCCTGGGGGCATAAGAGTCTGCACAGCTGCTACATATATGGTCTTTACTGAATTAAAAACTTAATTTAAATTTTTTTTCTTCTGCAGTAAGACTGTATTCTGCTTTCCTTTTTTATAAGCAATCTCAGGACCCACCTGCTGTGAAGGGCCTTACCTTAGCTACCAAGGTGCGTAAAACCATGAGCAGCCGAGTGCACGAGGCGGTGAAGGCAATCGCGCTGTGCCACAACGTGACACCAGTGTACGAGTCCAACGGGGTGACGGACCAGGCTGAAGCCGAGAGACACTATGAAGACTCCTGCAGGGTGTACCAGGCCTCCAGTCCTGATGAGGTCAGTATCCGTTTGGGTGTATAAAAATATACATACGACCTTGCTTGTTGCTAGAAAAAAAAAAATTTGGTGGAAGTACTCCAATCTAGTGAAGGGGAAAATATTTTAATGCATTTTTTGCACTGATAACCCGTGAATAGACCATAAGTGCCCTCTCAGCTGATATACTTCAGCCAAATCTGCCTCTCTGCCTGAAGCTACAGAGCTACATGGTGACTAGTATCTGGCTGTTGTATGAGCCTCTGCATTGCAGAGTTTTGCTCATGTTTCTGCACCTTTTGTCCAGGGTATATTTTCAGTTCAACACCATGAGTCCCTTTGACTATATTTGGTAAATTATAGGCAATCTTGTCCTGTTTGGGGGGGGAAGGACAACTTGTGGGAGGGGGTTAGAGCACTCCCACAAGTCAGCTTGTCCCTGATCCGCAAAGTGTTCGAACTCCCAGACCAAATGAAAAGTTGTACATCATGCTGGGTAGCACTGCTAACCCAGGACACATCCCTTCAGATGCAGACTTGACAGACCCAGAGCCCGAATTAATTCTGCAGAGTAACTGAAGTGCACAAGAGTTTGTCTCTGAGCAAAGCCGTGCCCTGCCAGTTCTCTGCTGGCACCCAGTCCAGCCAGGGCTACGCAGGGTGGTACAGTAGAGAGAAACTTTGCAGCTCTCCAGAGACTCGCTGGAGACTTTTACTGAACACCTGAGTGTGTCAAGTTCTGTGGTGAAGACAGGAGGAATAAGATACGGTTTCATGTATTGGTTATGCTTCTTGGATACATCTTCTTTAGTGCAACCAAGGTAAAACAATTTGTTTTCTATTAATTTGTACAATTACACTTGCTCTATGCCATTGAAAGAGACTGATGTTTGAAACTTCCCATAAGAATCCTACTGATGGTATGAGATCATATCGCCCATTTGACCCTTCGAAAGGTTCTTCCATTTATTGCCCTAAATAAAACAGATTTGCCTCTGATAATAACCTTTTCACCTTTGACATCAAAAGAGAAGCTGGCTTTCCTCATTGTTAGAGGTGAGAAATTGTTTGCATAGAAATAAATTTATTCGTTAGCCTGGCTATGTGAAGATTTGGAAATTGTTGCATGTATTAATGAAGCACTGGCACACAGAGTTAGTTTCCACATTTCGTGTACATTCAAAATATTCCCTACAGTGTTTTTCTTCCCAAGTGGGCAATTAATTCATTTCATATAATGTGTTCTCGTCTGTATTATACAAAAGCTGCATCTTTGCTTTTTTTCCCCCTCCTCCATTGATGTGCCTACAGTGACAACAAGCGCTTACTCCTTGCTGTTTTTGGAGCTGGTGAGCAGTGTGCATATGTGTGTGTGTGTGTGTGTGTGTGTGTCCTCTCCCACCACATAATCTAGGTCGGTGTTTTGCTTACCTGCTTTTCTCCTCTAATGTGTTGCTGTCCCATGTAAAGACAGCTTACAGAAATCAACTGCCTTTGGATTGAAACAAGTTCTGAATGATTTCCAGATGGTAATTTTTGTGATCTGCATTTAAGGTTTTTTTTCCTAAAGCATTTACTGGCTGTTTTTGCACAGACCCTTTGTTTATTTACATATATACTGGTGGTATACAGTGAAGTCAGTGATTTTTCTTTTCCTTTTTCACTTTATACAGTTCTGTCTTTAAAATATTTATGCAGCAATTTGTCTCAAATACCCAAGGGATTATTGTTTATTTGTTTTACTATAGCATGATAACTAATCCTTCCAAGATTATTGTTTAAATTCTTTTTTCCTTTCTTGTGGTGTCTTAAGTAGAGAATTACAGCAGGTTTAGAAATCAGATATGCTTTGCTGCACTGAGGAAATCTTGTCTGTAGGTCTTAGATATACAAATACTGTTTAGACGTGCTCTGTGTATGTCATACTAGATGGTACAAAACGCAGGATCAGCACAAGTGGAGTCCTTGAGAAGAGAGCGATGCTGTTAAATAACATTCCCTGTGGGGGAATGGCTTTGGACTCCTGTTAAAGCCACCCTTTGAAATTCTATATCAATAAAATATTGCGATGGCAGGGAAGGTCAGTTTATGAAATGAGTACAAAAACTTGTATTCTCTTTACTTTAACAGCAAGAGTAATTTCTACCAGTTGGCATAGGATTCATTTCCTGTAACAGAAAGCAGGATTTCCTAAATTTGTTTCCTGTGCACGCTGCCATTTAGAAGTCTTGAAGTATCTTTATTCAGATATCGGTTACAGCCTTGGGGCTCTGCAAGCGTGTCAGTTGTAGCCATACAGTAACTAACAGGGGAAATGAAATAGATATAATCTGATCAGAGATAAGAATGCCTGGGATTCCTGGGCAAACAGTTTTTAACCCCGACAACCCGCCACAGCTGCCAGGACATGAAAGGGTGCACCGATCAATTGGTTTCTGCCTGTTGTCTGTCTGCTAGGCAACCCTAAATGGGACGTTTGTAGAGCAACTCATGGCACAGAAGGATCAATTTGTCTCTTTAGAATGAAATTTATTAGTCGATACCCACTTCAGTGGTGGCTTGGGTAATTTAATTGTCGGAAAGAGCAAAGTTTGGGGGATAGTGTGCCAAGCTGCTGTAGCTGCTCTGCTTTGTAATGCTGAGATCTGTATCTGAGTTGGCCTGGATAGAGCTGCAAACTCCTGGAGTGTGGTCAGGGACTTTATTGATTTCCCCTAATCAGTAAGCATGGGCTCTCTTGAAGGTGTTTTCTGCTTTTAAATCTCCTCAGTTTAAGCTGTAAACATATTTTTGCATCTTGAATGTTTCTCATCTTTTCGCTGTGACTGAGAGCACCTCTGGTTATCTGTTTGCACGGCACAGAGTAAACCTCTTCTGTCTCGCACCGAGCTGGGGACGTGCTCACTGTCCAGACCCTGCCAGAAGAGCCATCAGCGCTTTTGTTGCCCTCAGTGTTGTCCGCTGGTGCCGCGGCACTTCCCAGAGGCCAGGCCCATTGTGTTGCCTGTTGAGTGGGGACGGTAATTTCAGTGCTTTTAGTACATCTGATAGGAACACTTCAAAATTATGTCACTTTCTCTCTCAGTAATTATTCATTAAGTACCATAGAGGCTGGGAAGTGGCATGTTCAAAGGGGTCAGCCCCACTTCCCCTCCGGTGCTGAATGCGGTTCACCTGGAGGGCCATTAAGGGCTGACAGGACCCACGTCTGCTTGGGAGCAGCATGAAAAAGGGGGATTTCTTTCATTATTCTTCCCCTTCCATTGATGTACCTTTTTGTGGTCTCAGGGCCGACTGAAATGACTGGCATTGCGCGATGCAATGCAGTTAATTTGAAGCGTGTCACGTGCATGACGTAGCACCTCTGACGTGCTGCTCATCCATTTGTTCCTCTGCGCAAGGCTTTTCTTTTGGGAGGTTGAAATGCTTCCTGACATAGGATTTAAATGAGACACTGGCAGGGAGGGAGGGAGGAGGTGTCTGTGAAAGAAAGTAGCAAACGACATGCTGTAACGGGCTGAGCTGGGAGGAGAGATTTGTATCTCCAGACATTTGCAGCTTACCAACATGGGCAAATTAACAGCCAGGGCTGTGCACACTGAACATCACGTAACATCATGCTGTGAAAAATTCTCGGTAATTATTTATTAACCAGAGCGTTAGAAACCCAAGCTCCATCTCTGCTCTGGGAGACTGTTAGGAGGATTATCTAGCTGCACACTTCAATGCACTAAGGATGGCTTGAAGAAACTTTTGAAAAAGATAAGCTTGAAAGAGCCTTTGGTTTGTTGTAGTCTTTGTGAATAAGGCTGCAAAAACTTGCTAATATTAAAACAAATATTGATTCAAATTGGTTTAAACGTCTTTCAAGGCAAAGCCAACTCAACTAATTTTTTTTTTTTTATCTGGTGATTCAAGACTACTTTCTGAAAGGAAAAGTTTATTTTAGGTTGTCTTTTAAGCCTAATTGTGGATGAAAGGGGGCTGAGTTCACAAAGGATTCTCCAATTAGATCTAATTGTATTAATTCATCTAGTAAAAAAAAAACCCTCAATGCAAGTATTTATAGATTCCATTTTTATCTGTATCTCGTGTATGTAATTTCCCAAAATAAATTCTATTTTTGTCTCAGGTATTTGTGGTCACTTGAGGCAGTAAAGGCAGAACGTGAAAGGCACAAGGGATAATTAACCTTCAAGTCAGCAGTAACCATGTGCCCAGCACTGTCATGTCTTTTAAAATGTCACTGCAAAATACTTCCAGTATTTCGTGTCTGTTTGGAGAAAGTATCCCTTGATCCTTTCTGGAGGCCAGTGATGTATGGGCTCATGTCAGCTGCTGCTCCCATCCGTTACTGCCAAGACAGCTTCTAGAGTTAAACCCCTGTATCTCAGCAGGCTCAGTCTTAGATGGATGTGTCAGCTGAGGTGGGGATTCTGGGGGGATCGTCAGGGAAGCAAAATAAAGGCTTTGGTTTTGTGTCATGACTCTGGTTGTAATCTGGTGAAAGCTTGTAAAGAACTCAGTGTTGTAGGTCCTTAAATATTAGAAGCTGCAATCAGAATGATACCCACATAAGTTCAATTAAATGAGTTCTGGTGTGTGCCTTAAAAAATCTGGGGTTTGTTTTGGGGTTTTTTGTTTTGTTTTTTTTAATATTTGGGGAGAAGAGGTTCTCTGCTAAGAAGTGTCTGTGAGCCAGCCTTCAGCTGTCTTACTGATCAGTACAGAGGTTGAAAGTTGTGGATGAATTGTTACTACCAAACAGAGAGAGTATAACACAGAGCTCATTTTGTTTGTTTGCTGTTTTCATATGAATTTTTAATGTGCTTTGCATTACTGTTTTGGGCTTTGATACTGTAAATCCAGGATGAATGCATCGTTTTGAATTCTTGATTTCATAAACAGCAAGCTGGGAAATAGCACATTGAAAAAGTAAGTGTTTGTCAAGAGATTTACCTGATGTGCCCAAGCAGAGGTTTGGGCACCCCAGGCCTGGGTGGAGGGTACCTGTGCCTGCCCTTGTGGAAAGGTTGTCCTTCAGGATGTGGCAGTCGAAGGCAGGGAGCTGACCACCTCCTGCTGAGAGTCTAGGACAGCCTGGCAGCTGAATCAGACAGGAGCTGGGCTGCCCAAACCCCGAAAATACGGTTAGTAAGCTCCTAACTTCAGGAAAAGCCCACTAGAAAGAGCCATACAGGAGCACCTGTGTATATGAACGGATCCACTCTATAGCACCATTGATCAGTAATGAACTTCTTTGCAGCCCCTACCCACTGTCCCCTCAGGGGAGGTGTGGTGTGGGCTGGCCACCCTCACCATGGCCTTCTCCTCTCAGGTGGCCCTGGTACAGTGGACCGAGAGCGTGGGTTTAACGCTGGTGGGCAGAGACCAGTCCTCCGTGCAGCTGAGGACACCGGGTGGCCACATCCTGAACTTCACCATCCTCCAGATCTTCCCCTTCACTTACGAGAGCAAGCGCATGGGGATAATTGTTCGGGTAAGTAGCTTTGAGTAAGCTCTCATGTCTTTGTGACTCTCCTGCTAACGCAACGTGAAACATGTAAAACATTTGCTCTCAGCTGTGCTGTTCTTCCTGGCAGAGTTTTGCAGTCTCTCCTGCCTCAGGCTATGAGCTGTTCTCTGTTTTGAGCTAATAGCATCTGATTGCTGGGTTTGTTTAGTGATACATGCTTTTCCTTGGCCATATTTGGCAATAAGTGCTGTAGTGTCCTGAGACATCTTTAGTTTATTTATCTTTGGTCCCTTGTTCAAAATAACAAGGAGCCTAAGCTTCCAGCATCCTCCAGCTGCTCCTTCCCGCTCACATTTTTAATTCATCATGTACTCTGGGGTGGGTCTCAACTGTACAGCTCCTCTGTCTGCACACATCGGTTCCTGTAGGGTGCTGCTGGGGACAATGTCAGGCTGGGGAGGGGTGCTGCCACCAACTGTGAAAGCATGTCTTTGGCAGTGCAGTGGAGCCTCCAGGATGGTGCTGGGAAGGAAGAGAGAGCTTGAGCATCTCCTTCCAGCTGCGAAACCGAGGGCCCTGGGGATGCTGGAAAATGTTGAGAGAGGATTTTTGCTACAAGTGCAAGGAGACATGGGAGGGACTGATGGGGCAGAAGAGCTAAAATCTGAATGTTTTGGCTGTCTGTGTGCTGAACCAAGGCTCAACAGCTTTGATAAGCAGCAGAGATGCCATGCTACCTCTCAGGTAAGGCTGTTGTTTCAGGAAAGCTTGAAACCAGCACTGCCAGCAAAAGAAATAGTCACAGTTACCCTGTCTCCTGGGACCCGAATTCTGTGTCCCCTTCCACAGTGGCTGACACAGCGAGGAGGAAGAGGAGCCTGGTAGGGGCAGGACTGCTCTCACCAGGGGAGTAGGCACCAGCAGCGTCTCAGGGAAGCTTGAGCTGACTTTGAAGCCTCACGCTGTGTCCCTGGAGTTGTCTTTTCATCTGTCCAAAAGCTCTTGCCCTTCCTGTCGTGTCCATGCCGCGGTCATGCTGGCAGAGCACATACAGTGGACTGGGGTCATGAGTCGACTCAGGTCACAAGTGGTTTCCCGCCTTGGGGTCAGCTAGGAGCAGGACCCCGAGCAGGTTCACGGGTCCAGCTTACACCGTGACTCCAAAGCAGTTGTGGTGGTACAACCAGAGGTGATGGAGATGGCAGCAAGTGGGAAAGAGGGAGGAGATCCTGGACCGATGCCACAACTAACTCTAGGATATTGTTGGAAGTGCTCCCCAGATCTCTCCAGGCATCGAAACTCCTGTTAGACCCTGCAGAAGTACAACACAGCAGGGGGAGGCACTTATAGCTGCAGGGAAATGTGGAAATTTTTTTGAGTTTAACAGAGCCTGCAGCCATGCTGAGAACACAGTATCATGAGTAGGGTTTGAAAATAGCTGATTTAAGGTAAAAGGGTGCATTTTGTGCAAATACCTTTATCAGCAGCAGCACACACTGCGCACGCTAAGTACGTGCCCAGCTGAAATTGTACACATAACTTTGTGGTTTTATATACAAATACAATATAAGATCAGACTCTCAGAAAAAAATTACCTTAAAAAGAAAGAAGAAGAAGAAAGTGTGGGTGTTTTAAAAACAGTTGAGGTGGGTTGTGACCATTATCATCATTAGTTTTCAAGATAGTGCTAGAGAATCAATGTTAGTAAGATAAACAAAGCCAGCTATGGTAAGGCTGCAAACCATTTGCCTGCAAAGCAAACAAGGTGAAGCAGTTTGAATATTTCTTTTGGAGATAATTAAAACATCCTTGATATTTTTTACTGAGAGTACAGACAGATAATAGGTACCAGGAATCTAAAACATGAATATGAAACCTATAATCCAGGGCAATATATGATTTGTTGTATCATTTCATGGGATCTTCAGCTTTGTTATTTAGGGTGGGGAGAATAGGTAAAATCGGTGGTTCGTTCTTTCTTTCTTTCTTTCTCCTCTTTTCCTCTTTTCCTCTTTTCCTCTTTTCCTCTTTTCCTCTTTTCCTCTTTTCCTCTTTTCCTCTTTTTTCTGGGTTTTCTCTTTTTTCTGGGTTTTTCTGTTTTCTTGTTTTTTCTGTTTGTTTCCCTCCTCCATTTTCTTTGTGATAAAACTGGGTTGCTGCATGTTTACTTTGGGGTATCTGGAAATAGGGTGTAAAAATAACTTCTGCCTCATGTATTTCAAGTTACAACAGTAGGAGGAGTAGCCTTTGGTTTTAGTTAGAAACAGTCAGGATCAGTGTTGCACATGTGGGCCTCATCGACAGCAGATTAATTTGGTCTGCTTTAATGGCTGATGTTTGGTAGCTTCACAAATCTCAACTTCTCTGGACCCCTGGGGAGAGCACAGCCCCAGTCAGAAATGGCACCGTGACGGGATGAGGTAAAATGGAGCAACGCAGTGGTTGTATTCCACAACAAATATTATGGAGCACTTCAGTATTCCTGTTACCAAGAGATTTGGTGATAAAGATGGAACTTTTTGCAAACCCATGAAGGACAAGCTGTGTTTAGTGCAGACTGAAAATCACTAAAGCTCATGCAAATGGCTGTATTTTTGTTATCCTACCTAGTATTTTGGACCTGGATCTCCTGTTGCTCAAGGAACTGCTTTTAAGTTCTGGATCTCACACCACAGTATGGTGTAGGGGGAACAAATTTGTATTTCAAGTTATTGCAGGCTTTGGAATATTAAAACATGCCCAAGGGCAGGAATGTTAGTTGAAGTGGGCTGATAGGCTGAGCTTGTACAAAGTAATCAGTGTATTTCAATCTGTGAATCTAGAGATACGACTGAATGTGTTTGAATGTACACAGTCATCAGTGTTCCCACGAATGTCTCGTGCTCTGTGGGATAGCTGCAACAAGTGTAGTGCATATCCATTTAAATACAGCAAGTGTAAATTCTTCAGATTATTTTTATAGTGAAAATGATGTGGAGACTTCAGGCAACCTTTTCAAGACCTAGTATAAAAATATTAGCAATAAAAGAGGGAGGACTAAACAACCTCCCTCCGCATTGCTTATTGTAAGTGCAAACTTTTGATGAGGTGCTGTTTTATCCAAGGTGCAGGAAGTGGGCTAACCATCGAAGCCAGGGTATGCTTCATTAAATTGTGTTTGTATGCTCAGCAGAGAAGTGGATGCCCTTAAATTTTCTCATCTAAGTGGAAAGGAGTCCTCTTTTTTTTTTCTTCTTTGATTTGAGGCTTATTCCTTTTAAATTATCTGTGATCTACGTTCTCCCCCTTTAGGAAGAAAAAGGTTTCTATTTTGCATTTCTGTATTTAGAATATTACTGCTGCCAAAACCAGCAAAACTCCCACTTGTGGTCAGTGGGAGCAAGATCAGGCCCAGATCCTGACTGTAAATACTGTTAATAGAAGCATTGGCCCCCCTCTGTTATGCTTGTTAATTGAGTGTCTTTGTTTTGCAGCTATTGAGCTGCTACTAAGCCACTAAAATCAGCTCCCTGTATACCCTGTGCAGAAATAGGTTTTGAGTAGCAGATGCTGGCTGCCTAGGTATTACTTTGCCACGTTCCTGTATACTCCAAAATAATATCTTCAAGCAGGGTTTTCATCTTCATTTTAAAAAAAAAAAATTTAAAAAGACAAAAAGAAAAAAGAAGAGTTTATAAATAGGTAGTTGTCAAGTAAAATTTTCTTTTATTAAACATACATGTATGCATGTCTAGGCACTCCAC
The DNA here is from genome assembly GCF_000690835.1 of Fulmarus glacialis. Classification (NCBI taxonomy): domain Eukaryota; kingdom Metazoa; phylum Chordata; class Aves; order Procellariiformes; family Procellariidae; genus Fulmarus; species Fulmarus glacialis. The sequence continues at coordinate 20,833 of NW_009224108.1, read as the reverse complement.
TTGGTTTGATCCACAACTTGCAAGGTGTTTACCTCTTCAGCTTCAGCATATCTTCTAAAACTGTGCTGCTTGCTTAAAAAACAGGAATAAGGGGAGAGAAAGTAGCGTGAAGTATCCAGAAGACAACAGATGCAGTGAGCAGCTGGGGAGGGGAGGGAGAAGCCGCAGAATGAAACTCCACTCAGGATTGTAGTGAATAGAATTCAAACGGTAGTATTTTCTGCTCAACTATACAGATATTGCCCATTCTTATAAACTGCAATTTTTTCGACTAGCAGGAGCCATTGCGATTGTCTTGCCAGGCTTCCTGTACAATCTGGGTATAGAGTTTCAGAAAGTGATTCATGCATCCAGCCCAGTAATGCTGTTACTGAAATCCTTGGCAGAGGTGCCTGTCTCCCTTGGTGGTACCGTCCACTCTGGCTCCTATAAAAAGATCTCCTTCAACACGTAACTTGTAGTAAATAAAGTAGTAGTTAATACTGAAAACAATTAGCAGATATTGTCTCGTTTGGGATATTTTTGCAGTATCTGCTTGTTTACTTGTGATCAACTGTCATTTCTGTAGCTGATTATTTCAGTTCTAAGAAGTCTTGTTCTACCAAAGCAGCCACTCTTCACCGTACTGTTTACTGACTTATCTTCTTGAAAGAAGGCCTGTTTGTTTGACCACAATATTTTCCATTCTTCTTTTTCTCTGCATTATTTTTCCCCTTACCCATGTGGAATGATCTTTGTTGCAAAGCAAAGATAGTGCTATTGTCATATCTGGAACTGAAAGAAGCCTTTGAACCGTGGCCAGAGTCAGACCACGGTGGAAAAAGATGTCTCTCCAAAACAATATAACTGGCAAATCTCTGTGTAGATTTATAGTGTGATCTTACCATAATATGAGAACGCACTAACCTCCTATTGAACTCAGTGAGAGGAAATGACTAATGCAAGGAGATAGCTGATACAATATTTATATTGGACAAAAAATCTAAACTATCTTAAGCCAGTTCTGCAGCACGGGAAGTGGAGTCTTTATTCAGTTTCCTACAGAGATGTTATTAGACACTTTTTAATCAAATAATTTAATAGATAAACCTTTACCTTTGGCTACTGCCAAAGCGTTGTGTTTTATTTAAGCAGATTCTAGTTGTTTTGGTAGAGTGACACGCATTTTGCTTTGGATATGTGGGATGTGTGGGTATCGATATATGAAGGCTGGATGTTTCAGGACATTGAAAACCATGCTTAAGCTTAATTATAAGAATCTTCTTTGTGAGTATCTCTGAGTTTGGCAAAAATGCTTAGTAAAGGAGCTTCTTTATCCTTGGCTGCTTCTTAATTTCCTTAGCAAAGACACTTCTCTTCTTTGTGTTTTCAGTATCCACATCAGGTGCTGCTTTTTTTTTTTTTTTTTTTTTTTTGCTGTGGATGTAAACTCTGTTTTGCCAGTGCCACAGGACATTAGGCTTTTACCTACTGACTCAAACTCTTAATGTGTAAGAACCTTCACCACTAGTTTCTGTAATGGTGGGACAGACTGACACGTATGTTAAATAGTGTGAGAATGAAAAAGTGTCCACTGTGATTTTCTTTGATTTCTTTTTTTCCTAAAGTACTTTTCCCCCTTCATCCACAGCTGTCTATTTCCAGACCTTCCTGGGCTTTTTGGTTTTGCGTGTTAAGTTTATTTTCTTCCTATTCCTGGTGGCTATCTTGGTTTACAGAGCAGTTTGTTCCTTACTCATTGTTTTGTCTCCTTTGAGGAAATTGCCAGAGTTTCCATTAGCTTGTAATACTAATAGCTGTGACCTCCTTAGGTATCTGCCTGGTTAGAAGGGATTTTTTAATTTGTGGTAATGTAAATATGCTTTGCTTGCAGCCTACAAATTACTTGGATCAGATAAGGCAGACAGCAATCTAACCTTTCTGCGGCAAGCATAAACTTTAATTATGCTTATGCCATATAATGTAACAGAGGGGGTAAATTAGAGTTACTAATTTTTACTCTGTGAAGCTTTGTGCGTCCGCTTTATTGTTTCAGGTAAGTATGAAATAAATTTTCAGGGTGGGGGCTAGAAGTTATTCCAAAGGCACATGCAGTCAGAATTGAGAGGTGTCTGCATGGAAATCACAAGTTGCTGATTTTAATTATGCTTATGCCATATAATGTAACAGAGGGGGTAAATTAGAGTTACTAATTTTTACTCTGTGAAGCTTTGTGCGTCCGCTTTATTGTTTCAGGTAAGTATGAAATAAATTTTCAGGGTGGGGGCTAGAAGTTATTCCAAAGGCACATGCAGTCAGAATTGAGAGGTGTCTGCATGGAAATCACAAGTTGCTGATTAAAAAGCTGATCTGTCTAAATCTGCTGCGCGTAACCAAGTTGCAATTGAATAGGTATCTCCTTTTGGCCCTGAGACAAGATGCTGAGCCAGATGGACTTTTAGCCTGACACAGTGCAGACATTTTTGAGACTGATGTTCAGAAAACTCATCACTTAGCTTGTTGAGGCCACTCCAAATATGCTGATATTGGCCCAACTTAGACTCTTCTGTTTCTTATTTGCAGGATGAATCAACAGGAGAGATCACCTTCTACATGAAGGGGGCTGATGTGGTGATGGCTGGGATCGTGCAGTACAACGACTGGCTGGAAGAGGAGGTATGGGGCCGTCTCTCCTACGTACGGAGGGTTTCTCATGCGAGTGCTTTTCTCCTTCCAGGGCAATGCGTGATAAAGCTTGTCAATGTGGCAGAGTGGACATAACTGCTAAAACATCTGAGAGCCAGAAGGTCACTGATCTTGGCAATTCATTGGATTAGTCTTCAGTCAAATATATATGCAGTAACAAGGAAGTTAGGTGGCAAGTTTAACATATTTAGTGCAGAATAAGTCCTGTAGATAAAATGGATTTTGGTCAAAACTGATTGCCACTCAAGATCACCAAATTTGTCCTCGGCTTGATCCTGTGTTTGGATTTATTTTAGACTGAAAGGTCTAATTTCAAAACTACATTTGGCAGCTTTGTACTGGGATATGTTTGTCAGGTTAGTAGTAATGTTGACACAGAGTTCATAGCAGGGGCTTCATTACTGATTCTCCCCACCCCCAAACCCTGGTGTTCAAAGAAATAATAATACCTTGGTCTTATTTTAAAGAGTTTATGGCTAAAGGTGTAAAGTCTGTAAATCAAAGGCTTGTGTCCTTTTACTTAGAGACAGAAAAAATGAAATCAATGGGGTTGGTTTTGCCACACTGGTATAGCAGAGAGGACATTTTTGTTTCTGATCACTGGGATAGATTACAAACCATTGCAGATCTCCTTTTTTTCCTCTCGGGTTTATCATGCACTTTATCAGATGTTATAGACTTACTGGGGTTGCTCAAATGGGACGGTTATTTTCTTAACCTGCTATCTTACATTGCCATCTCTGCAATGCTGTGCATAAATCATCTTACTTGAGATGCAGTTTATGGTTTACAACGTGATACTTCTTTTCAGTGTGGTAACATGGCTCGGGAAGGCCTGAGGGTTCTTGTCGTAGCCAAGAAGTCTCTGACAGAAGAGCAGTATCAAGACTTTGAAGTAAGTTTTTATTTTTTTTTTTTCTTTGTTTTTAAACAAACCATCACTGAAGTGATTCTAACAGACCTCTTGTGGTAATGCCGCCTCTCATCTCCCTACTCCTTCTGCTGGAATTGTCATTCTTCAATGTCTTGCAGTTCTTTTAATCAAAGTGGCTTTTTAAGTGATGTGTATGGAACTGGATCCCAGCCAGGACCCTCCAAAACAGTTCCTGAATCCTGCCTTACAATCTTTTATGGTTATAAATTCTGCAAATATTCATCATTTGTTAGACGAGTTGTGTTTGTGTGGGGAAATGTTGGCTTTTAATTTTCATTGTTGCATTCCGACATCCAGGGAAACAACAAACACCAGAACATAACCCAGCCAGGCTTCATGGAAACATAGGCTTCATGCATGGGGTTTGTTAGATGGGTCTCTACACACAGCACTAATTTTCTTACCCCAGGCAGGCAAAACGTGAAGGAGAACTGTTCAGTTAAATGCAGAGGTGAGACGGTGGAAATGTTTAGGATTCGCTCTTGCCCTCGTTTGTTCATCGCAGAAGCCATGGTTAGGTCTGTGGTGCAAGGGATTCGCTTCCAGGCTTTCTGCAGGTGTCACTTCAGCAGCTGCTGTGCATTTGTGTGCACAAGGACACACTGTGCATGGTGCTGCCTGGCTGGCACAGGGCAGGAACAAAATGACAAAAACTTCCTGAAATATTTTCTGCCTTATTCTATAACATGCACCTTGTGTTCACAAGCCATTACAGGTGGCATCCCTGAATGACAGTTAACAGAGGGAGGTTAACTGGTTAACCCTCATGCTGATTAACCCTCTATTCCACAAAAACGCAGACTGGCTGTGTGAGTGTCTGTGGCTGTGTCTGCTCTGTCCTCAGGCACGCTACGTCCAGGCAAAGCTAAGCGTGCACGACCGCTCCCTGAAGGTAGCCACAGTCATTGAGAGCCTGGAAATGGAGATGGAGCTGCTGTGTCTCACGGGCGTGGAGGATCAGCTGCAGACGGATGTCAGACCCACTCTGGAGACGCTGAGAAATGCTGGCATTAAGGTCTGCCTAACCTAATGTTACTTCTAGCAGGAGCACGTAGATCCTCTGGAGTATGTGGCATTGTCCTACAGACAGTAAATTAAGACAGTTTGGGTCCCTGTCAAGGTAAATGTTTCACCAGGTGCCCTTTGCGAGTGGGAACAGTGGACTGGCCGATGCATTTTAAACATCACTTTGGGAACAGAACATGCTGGAAGTAGTAAATGTTAACTAAATACGTGAAAGCATGTCACCTTTTGTGCTTTTCTTCCCCTAACATGCTCTGGTTCCTTCTGCAGAGAAACCGAGTGTGTAGGCAGGAGAGTAGCTACAGGAGACTTTGGGGCAATTGTTTCTGATCACTGGGATAGTGAAACAAGACTGGTTTGGATGTGTTTGGTCTCTGGTGCACAAACTCTCGTGCTGGGGCTGAAGCACTGGGCTGTGAATATACATGTTTTCAGTAGCCACTAGAGGGGGTCTGAGCCAAGAGAATCAGGGACTGGACATTTTTTTTCCAGCTTTCTGGGCTCCAGCATCTGAGGCACAGACACCTACGGCCCGAGCTGTGCTCAGCGGTGAGGGAAGCGGCGTGATGCCTGCTTAGTTTCTCTCCTGAAAACTTGTCAGTCAGATCCCAGACTTGCAAAAGGAAAAAAAACCAATGGACTAAACATTCAGATTTGGGCAAGAAAAGTAGGTAAAAGGTTCTGGTTGTGGTTTCTCTGCTTTAAGTAACAAAGTGAGCAAACATCTTGAGCCATGCTGTGAATCCAAAGCCAGGGCTGTGTGTTTGGGATTTAGGTAGGAAGTGGAATTCAAGGCTTGGGACAGGCTTTCAAAAGTACTTTCTGTTTGGAGCCATCCCTGTAAACAACAGGGACTTCAGCAGAGAAGAGACATGAGCAGAATCAGACAAAGCTCCTTAGCAGCATTGTGGCTTTCTCCCCCTGCAGCATAGTCCAGGCCAGTTATTCCAAAGCAGTTTCATTTTTTTTCTCTTCACCTTGGCTGGAGTTGGTGTCGGGGTATGGAGTGTGTCGTCGCACAGCGAGTGCAGCACTTCTGAGCACTCCTTGCAATGGTATGTTCATTAGGGTATTGCATGCAAGAAGTAAATCAAGAGCAAAGGCAGTCTTGTAATTCATTACAGGGACCATCTTGTTAAGATCAAATCTTTTTCCAACCTCAGATTATTAAACAAATAAGTGAGTCTTTGTGTGTTTTTTGGGTTTTGTTTTTTGAAAGTTTCATTAAATATTCTTGGGCGGTGTCTTGAAAGAATAAAAACACCAGTGGAAAAAACAAAACAAACTCTGATATATTTACACTGTTGAGGGAATTCCCTGCCAGATTATAACAAGGTATTGCTGCTGAGTATTGCTGCTGACATTGCTTTCTAATGCCCGCCCCCCCACCAGCACAAAATAAAAGGAGCAGTGTATGTATAAAAAAAAAAAAAACTGAAAAAAAAAAAACCCAACCAACTTAGTCTGTTCCAGACGCACACATCAGCAGTGAGCTAACCCCAGTTGCATCATCCACATTTCAGGCTGGGCCATAAGGGATCTTTCTGCAGCAAGGCCTGCTTATTTCAGCGTACGAGAAATAGCTGGGGTGGGACACATTAACACACGCGTACACATTCTTTAGCTTGCATTTTGTGGGTTTATCAGCAGAATCTTGAAATATTGCAGGTGGGAAAAATGTTATACATGGTTTGTAACTTCTTTTGTGTTTCAGCCTCTTTAAAAGTTTTGCTTTCTTTCATCTGTGAGAATTTTCTTGTATGTTTTAAAATAGGTCTTTTTTAGAAAAATAATTTGTATATATATTCTAACAGTCCTTTTTATATGCCTGAACTGGCAGGTGGTACTTCTAGATGTCCTGCAGACATGGTTGTTAAGTTTTGTATTTAATACATTAAATATTTGAATTTTAGGTGTGGATGCTGACAGGGGATAAGTTAGAGACAGCCACGTGTACAGCCAAGAACGCACATTTGGTGACACGGACACAGGACATCCATATATTCAGACTAGTGAGTAACACCCATCTTCCCCTCTCTCAAGGCTTGTTCGGGACCCCAGATTCTGGAACAGGAGGTGTGCTGAGATCACAACTGTTTTCCAGTAGTAGACCCAGAATATTTTTATTCTTTTGACCCAGCTTTCTATCCCCTGAGCTTTTGTTTATCTGACTGTGTGCTCTGGATAACTCAGTGTGCTGCCTGTCCGTATTACTTTTGCTCCCTCTGAGACTTGTTTGTTTTTTCACCCCAATGAAGCAAACCCTTCCTCAGTTGCCATCTTTTTCCCCAGGTGACTAACCGTGGAGAAGCCCATCTAGAGCTGAACGCCTTCCGTCGGAAACACGACTGTGCTCTTGTTATTTCTGGTGACTCGCTGGAGGTAGGCTCCAAATGCCTCAGGCTGTTCAGGGGCAGCCCCAAAACACTGTGGCTGAATTGGGATTTTTTTTTTTTTAAAAAGAAACTTTCATAGCGCAAACGTCGGTGACACTTCTGATCTCCGTAAATTAGGTGTGTCTGAAATACTATGAGTATGAGTTCATGGAGCTGGCTTGCCAGTGCCCTGCCGTTGTGTGCTGCAGATGCGCTCCGACGCAGAAGGCCCAGATCGTGCGATTGCTCCAGGAAAGGACCGGCAAACTCACCTGTGCAGTAGGTAAGGGACTAGTTAGGGAGGAGTGACCATGTAGGTTGGTGTCTTTATTTTTTCTTCTTTCGAGTGAATGGTCCCGTGTCATCTCATAACACCTGGAAATGCTGAGTTAGGGAACAGTGTTTTTGTGGGATGATTGATAAAATGAAATTTTGCATATGGAAACTTCAGTGACAAACTACTCATAAATATTTGGGGTGGTATCTTTGCAAAACAGAGCTTGAACACGATCAGATAAAGTGCCATTGTTAACCTGTGAGCTTTATTTCAGCATTGTAGGTATAATGGTATGCCTGCAAGTCAGATAAAGTGGTCAGTGACCTTGAATTCCTGTGTGTCTGTAACAAAACTTCTTAAAGAATTTAAATTCCCAATTTCTATTTCAAATTATGCTTTTGTGGATAGGATTCAGTGTTTCTTCTAGTATTACAGTCTGGTGCAGATGCCTTTGGTGGGGTTGCAAGTTGCCTCTGTTGCTTAACTACCAATGTCGTTTGTCCTCTGACCTGCAGGTGATGGAGGGAATGATGTTAGCATGATTCAGGAGGCTGATTGTGGTGTTGGAGTTGAAGGAAAGGTGGGATTACCTCATGTTTAATAAGACTTCCTATGGCAATTCAGAAGCTAGTTTGCAACTAACTCTTACATGAATCCTCAGAAATTTGTGCAAGAAATTGAGAAGCTTTTACAAGAATAATCATCAGACCAATAGCCTTATCATGAAAAATAATTTGCTGGAAAAAAGACTACTGTTTAACAGAGCTCAAGTTCATTATTTGATTCTTGGCAGATTCCCTGAATTTGTTATCATGGTTAGTTTTGGGGTTTTTAAATCATGCATAAATGCTCCAAATGCTGGAGTTGTAATTACTCTGATAACATACACCCTACATGTACAATTAAAAACTGATTATATTAGTTTAGAAAGCAAACTCTGGGTTAGAGCTCTGGTTCCTGCATATGGAGCTGCTTGGAGCGACAAGACTGGATTTGGCGGCAGCGGAAAGACTCTGCTTGCAGTGAGCCAAAACATTAAAATTGAGTGAACTTTTGAGACTGAAAATTTGTGTTCAAAACTGACTTGATATGAGTGTCACGTTAACATGCGTGTTGTGAATCATAATCCAGAGGGTTGCTTAGAATTGGAGGCCAGGGTTCAAATGGGAATTCTCATATTTTTGCTCTTTGCTTAAAAGCCACGGTGGAAGGCAGAAGTGCTGAGGTAATACTCTTCCCCACCTAATGTATTGCAAATTTTCTTGGAAATTCTGTTAGTGATAACTAAATAATAATACGATATTTCTTTGTTTCCAAAGATGAAATGATCTCACTATGCTTTTACTTGCTGTTGTACACAGGAAGGAAAACAGGCATCACTTGCAGCCGATTTCTCTATCACTCAGTTTAAACATCTGGGTCGTTTACTAATGGTGCATGGAAGGAACAGTTACAAACGGTCTGCAGCCCTCAGTCAGTTTGTAATCCACAGGAGCTTGTGCATCAGTACCATGCAGGTAAATGGACTGTCATGAGGGCTTTTCCAGCAGAGAGGTGAAAAAGCAAAATCACAAAATAGAGGTTCTGCATTTCATTTTGGATGCAACTATTTCTTCTTCTCAAAATTTTCATGGGTTGGAACTTGAGGTTGTTAGTTGGGTATGAAAACACATAAGAAAGTTCCTGGTATTGGACAAATATTAGCAGCTTCTCCAAAATTGGACAAACAATAGTCTACTTAGAAAACACTGCTGTGATGCAGCATGTCTTTGCTATCATTTAGTAATGCTAGGAAATACTGAAAATCTGAAGCAGGGCACTGCTCTTAAGTAAGGTCTCTGCTGAGTAAATGCACTTCTTTTCAGGTGTGTTTTTAAGTAAGGCCTTCCAATAGTGAGACCAAAGTTAAGCAAATGAAGAGGACCTGGCTCAGGCCCTGGTGAGGTTACTGAAAGCTCGGTCTGGCATGCTGTGGAGCATTTGTAGGAGCCGTGCTGCAAAGGCTGCTGAAGCACATATTAACCTTCCCAAGTGCTCAGCAGCTTGCTGCAGCAACCTGGAGGCGGCCTGTTCCTCTCCATTTCAAAGGGAACCTTAGAAACGGATTTGGTATTCACAAAATTTACATTGTTCATGTGTGCTGAGCCTCAGTGTAACAAAAATGCAATTGCCAGTTGGCAGGGAGAGTTGAAAGAGCTTTTAAGAGTTGATTAGCCAAATTCCGTTCTTAGCTGTGGTGACTTCAGTGACAGTTACGGTTAAGGACAGAGGTTACTCTTTGGGAGCTGCATTTCCATGCCATAGTGTGCTGATACATTCCTTAAAAATACTAAGTTTTTTTGAAGTAAAATACTTGATATTTTTGAGAAGGCTGGTTCCGCCCTCTCCCTTTTTTAGAATAAACACGTTGGAGAGGGATGCATAGAGACAAAAGGTTCAAACTCAGGGGACAGTCTAGCTTGCTCTGCAGCTAAAAACAGGAACAGAAAACAAACCCATAACTTCTGACAAATAAAAGAAAAATTAATCTTGAACTCTTTGGAGCTTGTATTAGTGAGTGTTAACTCTTTACATTGTGAAGGCATCATCCGGGCTTAAATGAGCATGCACCTGTCCTTCACAACATCTGGATGGCTTTGATCAAACCAGTGGACTTCGGAGGAAACTCTTTATGTTCTTTTCTGTGGAACTACATTACAAAAAGTTTTCCAAGTCCAGCTCTCCAGCGTTTGCTATTAAACATAGCTTTCATCCAAGATTTGCGTAGGAATAAAAAGGGTTGATGTTACATTCTTCTGTCTTCATTTCAGGAATTTGGAGAACCCATTGCAAGTACATTCCAGTTTGGACAGAGTATATTTTTAAGCTGTTACTTTTACTGCAGTATCTAATGCCTGAAAAGCTTATTTCTTTTCTTTTTTAGGCTGTTTTTTCATCAGTATTTTACTTTGCTTCAGTTCCTCTCTACCAAGGCTTTCTCATCATTGGGTAAGAGCTCACTTTTTACTAATAGTGTGGAAAACCTGTGCATAATGAATAGATTTGGGCTAATTAACATGCAAGCATGCACATCTCCACTCTGCATGTTTCACAACACTGCTTCAGAAGATGGATGTGATCCTTGTCCCCTTTCCGCTCCTCTGCGCTAAGCAAAGCCACCGAGGCAGCACAAGTACTTCTAGAAGCCTTTCCAAAAGGACAGTTTGTCACATTCAGAACATGAGAAGCAAGCCATCCTCCAAGAAGCACTCCTTCGATCCTAGTAAAAAGCAGAGGGACAGTCGTTACGCTCTGGTGTCAGCTCTTGACAGTGTCAGAAAGGGCAGACAACCCAACCTCTTTAACAGGGGGAATCAGTTCCTGTCTAAAATATACTGTGATTGCACTTGTAATCCCATGACTTTATAGACTTTCGAGTACTTAATTAAAAAACAAACAGCAAATTCATCTCCATTGCCTTTTGATGCAAACAGGATCAAGCCTGAACTGTAGAGCCAAACTTTGGGGTGGGGACAGGTCTGTCCTTGGCTCCATTAATAACCCTATAACACCAGTTGCAATACTTGAACCAATCATCTGTGTATGAGTGTTTCTAATCAAAAGCTATTCAAAAAGCAAATCCTACAGGTTTTTCCTACATGCAAAACTCTGGTGTGTTCCATTTGCAAGTTTTTATAATATGTATATCATTTGGCACTTCAAGAATACTGTATTTCTTTCTGAAGAATAGCATTTCTGTTTGCTCATCTACACCTTAGATAATATACTGGTTCTGCCTTCTTCCCAGGTACTCTACAATTTACACAATGTTTCCAGTGTTTTCTCTAGTCCTGGACAAGGATGTTAAATCTGAAGTTGCAATGTTGTACCCAGAGCTCTACAAAGATCTTCTTAAGGTGTGGGAGACTCTTGTTTGTCTGTTTTGGTTTAAGGCAAGATCCCTGTCTTGATTTGAAACTCTCTAAATGTGTAAAGTCAAATACATTATCAGCAGATACAGAACTTTATCATGCATTTTCAAGCAAAATTGTTTTAAAGGCAAATTTGAATTAACAGATGCAACCAGATTTCCTGGCAGTTTGTTATTGAATGCTACATGAAATGCAATTTATTAAAAACGACTGGGGAAATAGAAGTTCCATTCTGTGGGAAATTCTAAGGATTTAATGTTACTGATTTGTTCCAAAATAAAGGGGAAAGAGAAATTGTCGGAGATTTGGCACTATCCTGAAGCCAAAAAAGGGGATGGCGGGAAGGGATATGCTCATTTGATGGAGGGAGGAGGTTATCACGTAGTTTTGTGAATAGAAATTTGCCTTGAGGATGATCTGAAGGGACCTAAAGGTTTGGTTGCTGTGCCATTTTTGTAGCTTTAGCATGAAAGTCAGGTCCTTCTCCTTAGACAAAGAAAACTTTATTTGATATTTACCGTAGAAATATCAGGAAGGTAAATCTTGTCTTAGGTTCCTTCTTTTTTTTTTTTTTTTTTTTTTTTTATTTCCTGGAAAATTTTTTTAATAACTGGGGTATGCAGACTGGGAACATCCTTCTTAATTGAAGGAAAGGGTGGACTGAGTCTTCAACAGATCCTTTCCCTCAAGGATTTCTGTTAAACAGATACTCTCAGAAGCAAAGCCTGTTTTTCCAACAGCCTGAATAAGTCTCCATCTGGTTTCACTTGTATGTTGTCTCTTATGTCATAAACCACTAATTCTCCAACCATCCTTAGGCCTGGTCTAAACATAGGATTTTTTTGTACTGGTATAGCTGTGTTGGCTGGAGATGCTTTTTAAAAAAACTATCTGCCTTCAATATGATGGTGATTTGTGTGTGTGTGTGTGTCTAGAAATATAATATTAATATATTCATATATGTGTGTATACACACATCTTATATTCACAGTACAATGACTAAACTCATGAGACATCTTTGCATTGAATTAATCGTGTGTGCAGTAAGGAAGAGGTTGTACTGTACTGTGCAAGCAGTGAGCTTCCACAGTCCCAGGCCTCCTCCTTCGTGCATCATGAAAAATGAGAATAAAGAGGTAGTACCTTGGGGTTGGTTGATTTGCTTTGTTTTCTTTCCAAATAACCTTCAAATTCTCTTTTATTAATTGCTGGGTTGATCTGTAAGTGAATGTTCATAAAAGAAAACCCAATGGAGCTTTGTCTTTTTTTTCTTTCCCCTCCCTAGGGACGACCGTTATCATACAAAACATTTTTAATATGGGTCTTAATAAGCATCTATCAAGGTAAGAAATCAACTTCTGCTTGTGCCTTTAGATGTTTCAATGAGTACAGAATATCTAATTTTTTGTATTGCAGGAAGTTAAATAAGGCATGAAGTGAATTTAGCAATGCATCCTTGGGATAATGAATAAATACTTTTTTTGTCTCGAAAAATGTTGGCAGCATTACCAAAGGAAGAAATTATCTAAAACTAAATATTGGCAGCAACTGGTCAACCCTGTTGTAGGCAATGATGTAGAAGTTCAAAGCATTGTGCCTCTTCCCATTGGGACCATGCTTTGTAATTTTGTGCAAGTTCCCTTCAGTGCTTTAATTGCTCCATCTGTAAAGTAGAGTTTGTGACTCTTCCCTTCTTTTGAGAAAGGTTTTCAAACCTGTAGATTATACAGGTTATTTAGTTAGCATGCAAAATACAGAATCTGAGCTTTATGTATTTTATCTAAACCCTGTCTATGAGAAGTGGCAATAGTTCTGGTTACTTCATAGCCATCTGTAATGAAGGACTAGCGTAGAGCTCAGGTTCTTGATCATATCCCATACACTCCAATTAGACTGCTAAAACAGTTAAGCAAACGCCTTAATTACAATGCATCTATTTTCCAAAAGTGGATGTAGTAATTGGGGTATATGTCTAAGAAGGTCTTTTCTTTCAGTTTGTCTTTTTTTATCAAGTAACCTCAAACTCAAATACTTTCTGTAAGTGTTAATCAGGGAATCATGGAAAACATGTAAATAATGTGGAGCTATAAAGCTAAAATGGCAGTATGATTCTGTGACAAAATTTCTTGTTTTCCAAAACTTCTTTATCAGCAAGATTCAGAATAAATGTGCCAAAATAAGCAGCTAATTCTTATTGATTTAATCGATATTACCATCCTCAGGAGGCAGTGAAACTAAGAATATAAAAGCTCTCTTGGCGTTATCTTACGAATTCTAATACGGTAGAACCCTACGACAAGGATAATCGTCTTCTGATGCTGTATAAATATGATGGCAAAGCCAAGGCATTTGTAGAAAACTCACAAGTGGTGGAAAGCTAAAGCCAGAGGGTGATGCATTGAGGGAAAGATTTCTTCTTGAGCTAAGACCACTATCTGGTTACAATATTTGGTTAAAGTGACTTCACTTCTGATGTGCTAAATAACTAGAAAACAGCAGGCCAAACAATTGGGCTAGTTGCTAGCAGAGATGAGCGTGACTGAAAACTTGAGCAGTCCTAAATTTTGGAAAGTTCACAGCTGGATTTGAACTTTGTGGCTCGAGCTCTAGTCACTTGCAGGTTTTCCCTTCCGAAACTAGCCTAGTGTGATGGATGTTGGTGTGGATTACTCATGCTGCTAACATGAGTTATTTGTGCAGGTGGCTGTGCGGGGCGTTGTGAACATTCCCTGGCTAGCCAAATAGGAGCACGAAACAATGCATCATTAACAGTGCTTTAACGTGTACTCCTTTTAGGGGAAAGTGTAAAGGGGAGAGATCTTGGCCGAAGTAGTGCAGAGAGAGGCTATCTTGTATCCACTGAACTTTTCAACACCTTGCTTCCATCTGGGCACTGAGGCAATGCAGTAGGTTTTAGAAATATTTGATATCTTTCAGCTTCTGAGTAGTGACCAGCTGCTTTTCTGGGAAGATAGAGTTTTGTGATGTTAGAAATCTCCAGTTGCCAAAATAGCGTATGTTAATTTCCTATCTCCATGTGTCTATGAATATGATAGACTGTTATAAAAGTCTAGGCACCTCTGCTGTAACTTTTCCCTATCTTCTCATCAGTTCTGTCTCCTAAATAGTAACTGATTCATTGTCATTACATTCATCAGGTTTCATGAAAAACAGTCTCAAGACATGACTATGTTTCAGCCTTTCCAAGACCTAGCAGGTTTTAGAGCTTAGACTGGTGTTTAAATAAAATAGCCAAATGTTCCATTCCCTTGCAGGTAGCATCATCATGTATGGAGCACTCCTCCTCTTTGAATCTGAATTTGTCCACATTGTCGCCATTTCCTTCACGTCCTTGATTCTCACCGAGTTACTGATGGTGGCGTTGACGATCCAGACGTGGCACTGGCTCATGATAGTGGCTGAGCTGCTTAGTCTCTCCTGCTACATTGCTTCTCTGGTCTTCTTACATGAGTTTATTGGTAAGGTTGAATGCCTTTGCTCCAATCAGTTGGTTTATGACCTAAATAGTAACAGGACTGTAAGGACATGAATTGAGTTTAAAGGCTGTTGGTGAAGGCAGCATAATTACAATGTCGGTGGCTCTGACCAGAATAAACTCTATTTGATTTGAAGGCACCTGAAAGATGTTTTATGGTTCCTTCTCCTAGCAAAACGCTAGAGGAGGTAAAGGTGGTCGGTAAACTGCACACTGCTCAATGAATCTCATCCTCACTTTCAGAGCTCCACCACGCATCAGCTGTCATGTAATAGTGGTCTTTATTTCCGTATGAGAAATGAACTTGAGACTAAAAATTTGATCCTCTATTGTTGGGTTGAAAGATTTCATCTTTTAACTGGGTGAAGTAGCTGCCTCCTAAAACTTGCCTTATTTTATCTGCTTCATTGGGACAGTGGGGCCCTTCTTTTGTGGGTTTGGGGGTTTTTTTTGGTTGTTTTCTTTGTTGTTGTTTGGGGGGGCGGGGTCCTGCTTTTTTTTTCCTGGAACAGAGCTAATCTTTTTCCCTGGCTAAAGGAAAAAAGGTGAGGAATTCCAGATTCCCCCAGTAGCTGTCTAGTTGCAAATATCAGATCCGTAGGGTTTGTTCCAGTGTTCGTTCGGGAACCACAAGATGTCACTACTTCTTCCATAAAGCTCTTTGCTAACTCTGAAGACAATGAGGATAACTTCCCAATGGGCTAGATCTGTATCTCTTGCATATGGGTATGCCAGCTCCATTTTGAACGATGCTTCAACTATTTTTGTAATGATTCTGAGATACTATAACTGAGTCAAGAGATGCATTTGCTGGACTACCAGCAAGATAGCAGAGGGCAGCTTCCAGAGTCAGAAGAAAAGTAGTCCATTTAAAGGAAGCTTAGTATTGCCAGGAGATGGATAGCCCTGTTTCACATGGGGTACGTATGGGCACTTGCCTGTGAGGAGTTGCATGCCTTACTGAAATGTGCTGTGTAGAAAGCTGTATCTTCGGAAGAGAAGGGCAGAAGAATGAGGTACCAGGGATCATATAGCTTTAAACTTGCGTGTCGAGAAGTTGAGGCTGTTTAAGAAGCGTTGGTAGATTGAATTGCTTTTCTGCACCTCTTCCCAGAGCATACTTCCCATTTCATTGACTCTGTGCTCTTTTCTTTCTACAGATGTTTACTTCATTGCAACTTTGTCGTTCTTGTGGAAAGTCACCGTCATCACTCTGGTGAGCTGCCTTCCCCTCTACGTCCTGAAGTACCTGAGACGAAGGTTTTCTCCCCCAAGCTATTCGAAGCTCACATCCTAGGGCTGCTCTCCTTGCACACCAGAGACAAATATTGCACATAGCTGAGAGACAAAATCATGTAGTTGTTACTATAACGAATACGTCCGATATTTGCATAAGGATCATGTGGTAATCTCTATTACATGCTGCTTTATTGAAAAAAGACTTCACAACTGCTGTGAACAGAAACCTAACGATAAAAGGGAATTTTTTTGAGGGTGGAGACACTTGTTAGTTCATCCAGTTCTTGTCACGTTTCTTCAACTTAACTGGGGTCAAATGCATGTAACTGCAATGACGATGGATTTCTCATGGATGGTTAAAAGTATCTGAAAGCTGCTAACTGACCTTGGAATTTACATTTGACAAATTTAAGTTACTTTTTAAGTATCTGTGCTGTTCCTTGCATTGTGTTATGTTGTTTTATATTATTTATCTTTTTGATTCAAGTAGTTACATTCTTTTTACATCTTGGAAATCCCTTAATGTAGGTGATGCAATATGCTGCTGACAGCTGATTCCTGATTTATGGCATGCTTTTTCCATAATGGGGCTCCAGCATGTCGGATCTACACACACTTGAGAATCTGAGCGTGTTTGAAACTTTCCTTCAGTTGAAATGTGGTCACCCTAGTGATTTTGGAGGTATCCAGTCATTGATAAATACAAAGAAATGTAGTCCAAAATTAAGAAATTCAGTTTTGTTTAGTTTATGTGCTTCCTGTTAAAAGGAGCTTGTGACATAATAGCTTTACTCTGTATTTATTTGTATAGGAGAAAATTATCTAAACTAAAGCAAATCCTCTTTGGAAAAGAAATTTGCAGTTGATCAGACTTGAAGTGTGTCGACAACGTGAGAAGAGACTCGTACTGTTCTGCAGACAATGTGGCAGACGTGTCTTGAATCCTTGGAGACTAAAAGGAAAGGTCACAGAGCTGCTACTCCTCACAGCTACACGAAATCTGTTTCCTGTTAGGGTGAAACTGTGAAGATGAGCTGCAAATAAGCTGAGGCACTCCTAGGTGGATGTTGTTCGTGACACGCTCCCTGCAGACAGGCAGTTTTTGAGAACCTTGCACTTGCTTTGCTCTAAAAACCGAACGTGAATCACAGAGGCAGAAGTGGCGTTCGTACAAAGGCGTTAGGCTCGTGTGCAGAGCAAATTTACTTACTGATTTTTAATTTTCAAAAATAAAACTCAATGAGTTCTGTTTTTATAATAAGCATTGGCCCACACTGTAACACCGTGAGGAGAGCAACACATACTTAGGCTGCTCAGGAGAATGCCAGAGTTACGGGAACCTTTTACCATTGGGTCCATGTGTCAGACATGGATGAGCTTTTAGTGGCAGCCATCCTCATCGAATGGCTGTTTAGTCTGTACTAAATTAGTTGCTTACTGTCTCATTCCCACATCACAAAAACCACCGTTGGAGCTGGCACTGCTTGGCGCCGTTGTTGGTTGGCTGCGCAGAGGGACCAGGAATGGCAAAGCCCAGAGCCTGAGCTCCCTTCTCCTTGCTCAAGGCAGCCCTTCCAGGTCAGGACAACCACGCTGGTGTGAGGAGCAGAAGCTCCCTGGTCGTCTCTGTGCCGTGCTGAACCTCTTTAATGGACTGCCAGCTTCTGTTGCCATTGCTACAGGCGTTCCACTGTTGCAAGCAGCACAATGCTGCATTAAAAGGTCTGGTGTGAAAATCGGTGGAAAATAGGAGTGTTGTTTTAAAAGAGCTGGAGTCTGTGTTGACCCATACCATGTTGTGGTACGTCTTGAATTTTCAGATCTAAGATAGCCCTGGCTTGTGTGGTCGATGTGTGGTAATTGCTCCGGGGAATGTTTTGCACAACCTGACCTGCCTTCCTTGCTCTCAGTTCCTTCAAAGAGAAGGGGAAGCAAGTTTCAGAAGATTTAAAGAAAAATTGGATGTGCTTCATAATGCGTGTGGCTTGGGGTGAGTGGAAGGTGCAAATCCATATGACCTTGTTGTTACTTCATGTGGGGGAAACCCGCTTGATTTAGAAAATTATGTTTCAAAATCCTTCAGGAATAAGAACAGCAAATGCTCTTTAATCTAACACACTGTTTTTTCTTTTGTGCCAGTCTTCTGATTAGACTCTTGTCAGAAGTCCTGATAAGTAGCAACCAACTTTAGAAACATCCTACTGACTAAGGAAAGATAATTCTTAGTATTCACCTTTTCAACATTTTCAATATTTTGAAAATTTGCCTTTCTTTCCTTCTCTTCTAAATGTTTTTCCTAAAAACAATAATAATATATTTTTCTGCCCATTTGACATGCATGTTCATGTTGGGAAAGGCCCTAGAACTCCGACACTTCTCAGTGATTTGTCTCGCAGAGAAAAAGCATTGCCTGAACAGCCCATTTGTGGGGCAGTTGGGCTAACAGCCTTTTGTGAGTAATGCCAATTTGCCAAAAAGATACTTAATGTTGTCTTTATCGTGACTTGCCACAGCTCCTGGGTAGTGTCAGCCATGCAGGTGTTCTGGAGTCCCCAGTCAGCATTTGATTTAAGTAGATTTAAATACAAGAATCAAGAATTTCTTTTGGCAACTTCTTGTGACTGAGAAGTCAAGACTCTCTTGTCTGTTGGCAAACACGTAGTACGCATCTTTGTAAAGCCCTGTTCCTATCTAGTGTGTATTAGTAGTTAAATGTCCTGCAAGAATAACAGTGCCATGCTACTGTATGTAAATATTTGAGACGTATATATGGTAGAATTCACTGTTTCCTGAAGTCAATACAGTTTACACTGAGTGGACCATATTTGCAAAATATTAGCTTACACCAAGAAAGGGAGTGAATTGTGATTTCGGTTATATTCATTGAATCATAACTTTAATAAGGATGCATATTTAGTGAAATTGATAGTAATCTGTAGCTGTGTTTTGGGGTGCAAATTATATTCCTTTGCAGCTAGTTTTTTTGCACAAAGTTGTAAATCCAGGAAGTAATTTCTGTCTGGGTATGCACTGCATTTTTTAAAGCAATCAGAAAATTAAAACTGCCATCTAACAAACAGCAGGAAAGAGGAATGATTGTTGTATTTTTCAAGTTTAGCACTTTATGTCTGCAATCTATTTCTCTTAAGTTATTTTAAAATGTTTTTAAAAGCAAAGTTTGATACATATGTTCATACTTACTGTATATTTGAATAAATGGATTCTCTGCTGGAAATTTAATTATCTTTTTCCTCTATATGCTCATAATTTTTGTTTATTGGGAGTGAAGCATTGTTTTCTTCTTCTATGTAGTATCTTGTTTGTAGCCTTACTTAGTGTTCTTCCTATTCCTTTTTTTGTTCTGGTTTGTGTACTGGAGCAGTTTGTAGAACTTGTGTGCTTTGGGACTGTGCTCCAAGTGATGCTGTAGGGTAGCGGTGTGTGTCTCACAGTGTGCTCTTGCTTCCCATGGCTGCTTTAGGGAAGTCAACGCCGCTCTGTGCTGTGCTGCTGCGGTGGTTAGTTAACGTGGAGCTTTTGTGACATGCACTGTTCTCTTCTTGCATCTCTGCAGTAATTCCAGGTGTGTCGCAACCCTCTTCATTTTTTTTTCTTTAACTCTGTATTTGTTTCCTCCGTAGAGCTTGTCCTGTTTATCTTTGCAAACATTTGTTTTGCCCATCTCATAGTGCAATTGAAATGCAACATTCTTTATTCAACAGCAGCAGCTTAAATCTGTGCAGGGTCTTATCAGAACCAGGCTGGGGAGCGGTTAGTGACATCCCTAGTGTCCCCTCGGTGTTGAGAACTACGTGCTGAGAGCTTACAGCTGTGACTGGACCAAACTGAGCAGCACCAAAGGCGTTGTTTTTCTGTGGTTTGCTGAGCTATCACGATTAAACGCCGTGACAACCGCTCTCGTCCTCTGCAACTGCTGAGGAAAACTTTGCTATAGTTGAACTGAGTTTGTCAGGGAGCCCCAGAGAGTTAGGTGTGTGAATCCTAAAGCCTGTCTTTTGGCTTTATCATTTGAAGAAAGCTGCTGCACCATCTGATGCATCATAAATCCTTGGCTTGCACGAGCAGTGCTCTAAACCAGGTATGTGAACTACTATTGCATGCAGCTCACCGTCACAAGTTCTTTGCACACAACTGTTCAGATGGGGTTTGACTCATCTCCACAGTTGCTGGGGCCAGTCCAGTGCCCACTAAAATCTTCAGCGTGATGGGCTCTTTTATTTTTTATTTATTATTAGTTATTTCATAATTAATAAACTCTTTGATTTGCATGAAATCCTGGATTCTACAGCTTTGCCAATATGGTCCATTACTACTGCCTACTACAACTTGTGTACTTACATGCCTTTGAGAACATTTTTAATTGTTAAAATTGTTTAAAAAAAAATGTTAAGTTAATTTAATTTTTAATTGGGGAAATGGATTCTGGTGTCAAAATGATATTTACTGTGATGCCGATGTTTTGTACCTGTCGTCTAGTTAAACAATGTGTAAATACTCTTGATTCAAGAGAAATATGAATGCCAATTATTTATTGTTCTGTGGAGTTATATGTTGCAGATGTGTAAAAACTTAAAAGGGAATGTTGTGAAACAAGGTGGAAAAATAAATTTTATGCAACTTCTTTACTTCATCTATATACACCATGTATGATGCACCTGAGTTAGTCTTGGCGTGATCAGTCCGAGATGTGTTTTGACAGATTTGTAAGTATATAGGTTAAGGTGCATTGTGGCCCTTTAACTTGTCTACGTGGGAAATGCATATCCGAGAAATGGTCAGTACTTTCTACTGATCAGGGTAGACCTGCTTCATTAATTTCTTTGTTTTAAACAGTTTTCTAACAGTCTTAACAGGAAGGGGTTTTTTTTGGGG
>NW_009224107.1:415-1985 GCF_000690835.1 Fulmarus glacialis | reverse complement strand
AGGACCCGCCCGGCGGAGGCCGTTCCCGCCACCCCTCACCCACCTGCGTGAGGAGCCTGAGGTAACGGCTCTAACTGCTGCCCCCAACGGCTTTTATTCTCCCAAGCCGCGTCCGCCGGCTGCGTGGCAGTTACTGGGGCGGCTGAGGGGCTTGGGAAGTTTTTCCAGGTCGAGGTGGGGAGGGGTGAATTTAAATCTTTTTATTATTTTTAAGGCAGCTGCTGTTTGGTTTTGCCTTATAAATGGGGGTCAGAAACGCTGGTAGGCCTCGGGGGCTCACTGGTGCGTGCTCAAGGCACCTCTGGCAGCGAAGGTGATTCATGGGCGCGTGACTGGAGAAAACAGAAGGCAAATTAAAAGTCTGTCTTTTTTGGGGGGTGTGTTTTCACTTTGTTAGTTGGCACCCGTTTATGAATTTGCTCTAAAAAGCCTTGTATGATCACCCCTATTGTGTTTATTTTTTCCCCAACTTGCTTAGATTCCATCTCCAGTTAAAATGCAAAAGGAAGCTGTCAGTCTGGCTAAGAAGAATAGAGAGATCAGTGCTGGTCCATGTTTATAGCTATTTCATAGCTAATGGGTGTGCTTTCTTCTCCCTGCCTTTGGCTACTGTGCTTAGGAAGGCAGCCTTTCTCCGTCAGGTTATCTAGTTTGCTAAGGTTATTTTTGTTCTACTCAACAAGGTTCCTGTAAGTCAAAATGCATGAGATATTAAAAGTCTGTTTAGTGTTTGCCACTGTCATAGTTGACCTTTCTGAGTGAGACCTCAGTCATCATTCACAGCTCAGCATTCAAACTGCTCACCCGTTGCTTTCCGTCACAGACAAAGAGTGCCTGCGAGAGGCTCATCTCGTGCCATGAGCCTCACTTATTCCAGGCTCAGTCCGGCGTCCTCCCGCTTGTGGAAATCCAAGAAAGAACCTGTTGACTTCAACAATATTTGTATACCCTTTAAAAATGAGCGGTAGGTTTTGGTCTATAGCGCAGTAGTTTGTGACTTGGCTTTTTAGCAGAGGAGCACAAAGGAACCCCACACCCAGTTTACAGGCGCAGGCCAACAAAATCCTAACCCCAACCGTGCCATCAGAAAAACACTTTTGTCGGATTACTTTGTATCGTGGCAAAGAGGGTAGCTCTAAGTGGCAAAAGAGTCTCGCGGCATACGCGTTGCTGCTGGGTGGCTGCACCCACAGCATCACCGACGAGTTAGCCAGAAGAAGCTCCTGGAGGTCTCCAGCCCAGCTGCCCCCTCGAAGCCGGACTATGGCCGACACTAGAGCAGGTCAGCCATGGTTTCGCCTCGCCGAGGCTGAAGACCCCGAGGGCAGGGAGCGCACAACCTCCCTGGGTGTCCTGTCCCACCCGCCCTCTGCTGCAGGCGTTTCCTGATGTCCAGCCTGGCCCTCCCAAGGCCGGCTGCCAGCTGTGAACCCCCCTGGTCGTCGGGGGAGGTCCCTGACAGGGGAAAGGCTGACGCTGTACCCGGCTTTCAGAGATAAGAACGAAGGGGTTTGAGTGCTGAATGAGCCTCGGCGAAATACCGGACGCGTACTGACTGGTGCAAATCGGT
>NW_009224107.1:0-265 GCF_000690835.1 Fulmarus glacialis | reverse complement strand
GCCCGCTCCCTTCAGAGCCGGAGTGGAGCATCCGAGCGGTGGTGCTGCCTGCAGCCGGCGTCAGGGCGACTGTTGTGCAGCAAAAGCCGGGCGCCCCATGGCACACCGTTTACCCTGCTGCAGTCACGAGCACGGACCGGAGTTCCTGAGAGAAATAAACGGGCTTGAAATGCCAGTTCCTCCGGATGAGCGGCACCCGTGGCAGCGCCCTTCCCTCCGCGCCGCAGCGCTCCCCTCCGGCTGCGTCCCACAGCACTTCGCGGCC
>NW_009224106.1:793-12748 GCF_000690835.1 Fulmarus glacialis | reverse complement strand
CCGTGAGCCGCCAGTTTCTCTAGGAGAATATTTTGGACACTGTAGGGTATCTCTAGCGGCAAAAGACATTTATGTTTCAGCACTTGAATAATTTCCTCAGTTATATCAGGTGGATACAGGTCTTCTCAGAAGAAAAACAGGACATTCCCTATGAATGGGACATTAACCTTGTGACACATTCATAGTCACTGATAAAGACTTGTGCGTAGGAGAGATGGTTGGGTGGCTGGAAGGATTTGGAAATTTTTTAACACATCAGAGCTGAGCATTGGAAGAGGTCTCAGTGTTACCCAAACTAATCATCCTGTGGGCCAACAGTGCAGAACAGTCTAGCCAAGAAACCCAACTGTCTTTGACTACATACAGTCATTCAAAAAATACTGTTCTGCTCATTTTACTTTCTGTAAGAATATCCACAAGTTAACTCAGTGGATTTATAGAAGTGAGAAAAGTCACCAATATTCTTGAGAAACTCCAGGATCAGAAAATACGCTTTGAATTCATAATAAAGATGTGATAATGAATTCGTTTGGGATTTTCATTTCTACAAAGACCTGATCAAATATAGCAATTCAGTACCATTAGCTGCTCTTTCCTCTTCTGCATTTCTGTATTATGCCTGTAAAGTCCTGATTCTTTTTTTCTGCAAAGCGAATGAGAATATTTCCACTCCATTCAGGATATGTCGTATCAGGTACCATGACAGTAAGGAGCGGGTAAAGAAATACAAATAAGAAAACGCAAAGAAAAAAAACCAAAAAACCCCTTCATTAAATCCCTCATGGACAGTGTTTCAGAGATGAAGTAGAGTCTGATTCACCTTTTGTCTAAGTGTTGTCTCTAAAGTAATGCAAGAGAGAAGTTTAATCCACTAGGTATATTAGATCATTCATTTCATACTGAATTACACTTTTTACTAATTCTATTATGACTTTCAGTTTTAAAAAATGAGTTTAAAAAATGATACATTATCATGTGAGCATCGCAGAAAGAAGCTTACTTTGTCATGGAAACAACATTACCAGATTTAATTCCTGTTCTTATCAAGCAATGATTCAACTGGTCGAACCAGGGCCAAGACTTGCAGAACATCATGTTAAAAATAGAGGTGTTTGGGAAGGAGCTCTGATTTTCTGGATTTTTTCAGAACTGATTTACATCATTACTGGTACCCACAAAACTGGCCTGGCAGTTGAACAAATTGTTGTCTCCAGGAAGGCTTTACATTGTTACTTGATCTTGTTTTTGTCTGCCTGTATAAATGGCACCCAAACTACTGTAATTTCAAAACACTTCAGACTAAGTGAAAGGGTAAAGCGATTAGAAACTTATTCTAACCAAGGCACAATTGTATAATCTGCAGCACAGTTTTGACACCATGCTTTAAGCAAATTGTGCAGAAAAAAAGCTACAAACAGAGCACGCTGCCAAAAAAAGGCATTGATCCCATTCAAACTGGCTTACATGAATTTAAGATATGGTTACCTTCTAACACTGATGGCTCCTGGAGAGATGTATGTCTCACTGCAGATTAGAAAATAGTAGCAGCATAATCAACAGTTCCCTTCACCCACTGGATACCTTCTGAAGTGGTAATTCTGGACAAAAGATGTGTTATGCAACATGGGGTAAACCTATTTTTGAGTTTGCCTTAACTGGCTTTTTATCTTGGAGATCAGTTGAAAAATCTCTCTTTGATCATGGTGAGGCATTCTCAGTATAGCTGATGACTTCCACAGGAACTGACATCTTGAGTTAAACCAAAGTATACCTTTCTCCTATCTCTGATAGCAGGCAATACCAAGCAAGGTTTCTCAGAGCCTTGTACTGCCACAGGATGCAACCACTCATTGGAAAAGTGTTTAAAAATCTTACTAGCCATAATGTGCTTGAGGCGAAACTAAAGGTTCAATAACCCTTTCTAACTGCTGATTGTATTACTTAAAATGGCTTTCTCCCATTGTTCCTGAGACTTTCTCCTCCAAAGATAAAACTCTAGAAGTACAACTGCTAACACATCCTAGATGTCTTCCTCTTTCATTCCTCAGAGGTTAACCTCGGTCTGAAAAGCTGACAGTCACCTGCCAACATTGCAATTCCCACTTATTTTCAAAAGTATTCAAGAGCAATGGGATTTAAGTGTCCGAATCAGGGTCTACCCCCTTACAAATTTGACTGAAACATCATGGGAAGTTTCTCACCCCTCCGAAAGCTTTTTGTTTGGAGCAAAAGTGGTTTGTATAGCCTCACTGCAGGACATTAGTGGTGCAGGGCTTGCAGAGATCACCGCCAATTGCTTCCAAGGACGCTCTCCAATTCTTGACACAGGCTGTGGCAAGGCAGACCTTGAACACGGCAGAGCCATTGACAACAGAGAAGATCAAAGCTGTAGCCGAACCTCCATAAGTGACTGTCTCAGCAAGCAGAAATTTCATTGAACAAGGGTTGCAGGCAAGTAATATATATGTAAATTGGTGGAATTTGTGATTGGCAAAGGAGAATAAATAATTGGTATTTTTTCTCTGGGCTCTGTGGTCAGATTGCTCAAGCCTCAGTTAACTATATTCTGTGCAGATTCGGCACAACAGTTCAGATTGATTAATAAGTAGAAATGACTGTACGGGAAGTTGGAGGGTAGGATCTACCTTTGCTAACACATTGTGTCTGGCTGAGAAATGAGGAGTTATATTTACAGAAATCTGCAGCTGAACACCTGCAGTGAAGGAACTGAAAAAGCAACTCTCTCATATTTGACCACTCTGGGGCACCCTGTTCATCTGATCTGGGGAACTGCTGATCCAATGGGATCACCTACCAAGCTTGTAGGTGATGATTTTGCTTGTCCATCTCCCAGATTTTCTCTGTTAAATCAGTACCCTGTCTTGGCAAAAAGACTAGACTACTCTGAAGCCTAAAAACTCCCACCTAAACTCTGAATAGGGGGTTACGTTCCTTCCAGCTGATACCTAAGAAGGTCCCTTATCATCGTCCTTAGAGTTGCCTCATACTTAGAGTTGCCTTTTCTGAGAGCAATAGCAACAGACAGAAGGGCTTGTTCCGCTCTCCTATTACCTATAGAGGATTTTTTGGGAAAGACACACCTCTCTCTCACTCTTCAGGCAGCAATAGTAATACAGGAATGTTCCCTGTTTAAGCTAGACTTGGAAGGCTGTACCAGGTGTCAGGACAACCCAAAACCAATAGGATATAAAAGATAGCCTACAGCTGTCTTACCCCTCTTTTCCTGGTCTACAGATTTTGTGTTTAGAGCTTCAGTCCCTCACACACCTTTGCCTTCACCCAGACATCCTTGCAAGATGTGTCTGGTGTCTGCAAGACCATGGCAACTGTCTATGACATTTCTTTCAGATAGAATCATGGAATCACAGGATAATTCAGCTTGGAAGGGACCTCCAGAACTCTCCAGTGCAACCTTCCACTCAAAGCAGGGTTAGCAATTAGATCTGGCCAGGTTTCTCAGGGCTTTTTCCCTGGTTTTGGAAATCTCCAAGAATGGAAACTGCACAACCTCTCTGTGCAACTTACTCCAATGATCAACTACCATCAGGGTAAAAAGGTGTCTCTCCATATCCAGTACGAAACTCCCTTGTTTCAATTTATCCCCATAGTCCATTGTTCTCCTGCCATGCACCATGATGAAGAGCCTGGCTCTTTCTTCTTGATGATCTCCTCATAGGTACTGTAAGGCTGCCATTAGGTTGTCCCAAAAGCCTCTCTCCTTCCACCAGCTAAACAAGCTCGTTTTCCTCACCTTTTCCTCACATGGCGTCTTGTTGGCCCTCCTCTGAACTTGCTCTAGTTGATTGACATCTTTAGTATATTGAGGAACCTAAAACTGGATGTAATACTCTAGAAGTGGTCCAGCAAGTGCTGCATAGAGGGAGATAATCACTTCCCTGGATCTACTGGCTATGGTCTTGTTAATACAGCCCAGGACACTGTTGGCCTTAATCTGCTTTCCTCGGGACCTATGTAAAGTGTACAGAGTCAAGGCTACCATGTAGCTGAATGGTTTGTCACACTGAAAAAATTCTTGATGAGTTTCACTGAGCTGAGGGAATCTGTGCTAATGTAAGACTTCTCTCACTGCAGGGACGTTGGGAAACAGAGAAGCTTTTAGAGTTCTGCATTTGTCGTGCTGCCGGATGCCACATTCATTTGCAAGGCAAGTTCTTGTTATTACTCGTTATTATTTGCCCATTTATACTTCATTACATTTAAACAAAACCCTGAAGAGAAAAGGTCTTAGGCAGGAAATTTGTTTTGTGCAGACTCCAAGCAAGTTCAATAGAAACCCCATCTGAGTCACACTTGGAACCGAAATGCGTGATGAACAGCTACAGGAGGCTGCAGAAACACTTTCTACACACACACACACATATACCCTACCCAAGGGAGAAAGCTTTAATTAATCTACTAATTAAATTAAAGCTATTTGCCCTCAACTATCAGACACATTCCTCCCTTTCACTCCTCCCCACAGGCGGCTCCAGCAAGTGCATCGTGCTACAGCTCTCACTCTAATATTCCCCAAAGGGGCTTTGGGACTGGGGAGAATACTGAAGAACGGAGGCAAAGAGCTCATTACAACAGTGCTAATGGGAAGTACTCAAGCTCATTCTCAATTTCCCTCCTTCTCCTTCCAGAGAAGAGACATTGGTTTAGATATTGTGCCAAAGTACAGGGGGAAAAAAAAACAAACCACAACCAAAAAACCCCACTCAAATCCCACAAGGAATCAAATCTTCGCACAAAAGACTGTGCCTAGAGTAGCTTTCTCAACAAACCCTTCTTTTTCCTTCCCGTCTCTGGAGGGTTTCGCCACTATTTCACTGTAAAATCTCAAGGAGGGGAATAAAGTACATATTCATGAAGGAAAGAAGGGAGCAGACTGAATGGTGTGCCAGGGCACCAACATAGTGAGACGAGCCAGCGTGGAGCTCAGCAGAGGGGATTAGAAAGGAAGAGAGGCGATGTAGGAAAACTTCCTAACGACGACCAGTGAGGCCATACACAGAAGAAGCAACACCACCAACAACAAATTACCAGAGAAAGAGAAAAGTCATCTCAAGAGGCATTTATGACCAGCTTTGGTTGTCCTTGGGCTACGGACACTGCCTGGGAGGAAAGTACAGCAGTGGCTGTAAGGAGATTGCTGGCAGAACCACGGTGCATGAGCTGCCTTGTTCCTCTGATGTCCCAACTTACGACGGTGAAGAGTATGATTTAGCTGTGCTTTCCCATGTGTCGGCCACATTCACAGCCATTTAACATTGATACAAACACAAAATAAGATATAAAATGTTGCACTGATGAGTTGAGGAACTGAGGTGTCATTCAAGTAATCCAGTTCAGGGGTGAGGAAAGTTTCTACTCTGCTTAAAGATGTCAGTGTGAAATATTTCACTATTTTGGAATCAAAATTTTAAAAGGTGATGCACTCTGCTCAGGGGAGGGGGCGGGGGAGACAAGTCCAGATATATGAACGTATTCCTGCAGGATGACAAAAGATATTGAAGCAACTGAGTTTTCCACGTGATAAAAAATTCCAAAATTTGCCTGTATAAAGTTATTAACCGCTGTAATCCTTCAGTCTGGGTTTATAACATAGAGAACGATACTAATGCTACTTTTATTAGATCTAATAAAATAGGGTTCCTATTATGATTGTCTGCCTAATGATGGGTACCTTATCTCTGTATTTAGGACTACATCAATGCCGTGCTGCTGAGAAGCATCAGCAGACACTCCTCTCCCAGCCAGTTAATGGTTTGGACACTCAGTGTTCGTCAATATTTTTGGCCTAACTTATCTGGATGAAAAACATGGTATGGAGAGAGACTTGCAGTGTCAATATTTGTTTCTTGCTAGTAACAAAAATGAGAGCCCCAGGTGACTTGTGCAGTTGTAGATATTGCCCATCCTCACCCCACTTCTTGGAAACTGTTACCTGTGCATTGCTCTTCCACCTTAAGCACCCCAGATTTTATGGGTCAGCAGAAGTATTGCACTGTCATTGGGCACATGATTTAATCATGGCTGATCACCAGTATTTCAATATCTGACAAGAGTTCTTTAACAGCAACATTTAAATGTAATTCTCACAAAACATAATCTCTGGTGGTATGCAGTTATATCATGACAGTGAATAGCTAAGTTCCGGGTAGACAAATCATTGCCAACGGGGTGATCAGTTCCACCAACACAATTCCCTCCACTGATGCAGCAGGCGGTATTTGGTACATTTGTGATTCACAGTAATTTAACCACATGCAACATTTCTGTCTTGGGCATTTGTAAGCTTAAAAACGATACCTGTTTAAAGATGCCCTAGACATCACTGAACGTAAGAAGCCACGTTACCTTTTGTATGGTATTTATCTTGTTAAAGTAAAGGAGTCAACTTCTCAACTAATGTATATTGACAAATAATGACTTAAAATGGGAGATCTGACCTTTGTCTTTAACCCTATATCCTATATTTTCAGAACTTGAGAACATCCTGAACTAGGATCATGCCTTGTGATTTGAATGCAGTTCAAATGTGCCCCACCTAAGAACATGCAGTGAACAGGTGATGGAGTACAATTTTGGACCTCAATTCCCTATTCCTGATATTTCAAAGGAACAATAAAAGCATATTGCTGTCATATATGCCATAAAAGAGAAGCACATGCCCAGACTTACTATCATAAGGGACCCATGTGTTAGCCACAATAAAACCACAATAGGCAGACAGCAATAATTGACATTTTCACAGGAGCTTGAGAGATAGGGAAACATAATCACACCCGATTCCTTTCTTTAATCACAAGAGTTGAACTCTAGAACATCTTAGATGAGGTGTGACATGTAGTGGGATTTTCTTTTTGAACACTATAAAAAATCCAGACCCAGCAACCTAAATCCATTTTCTGAGGAGTTGAGAGCAGCAGCTATACAGAAGGAGAGAAGAGACAGGAACCAGCAGTGTGTGATGAAATCTCCAGTCCACATCTCGCACTAGGCAGAATATTCAGCAATGCTACGTACTAACAGAAGACCAGCTACAGCTTTCTTACACTCCAGTAAATCTTCCCTGTTAGAAACCAACCCTGAACCCTCGTGCTTTTTAATTTTTTTTCACACTGCTGTGGGATAGGATTCCCAAAAGTACAGATGGTGTTTTGGAAGTGTAACACACTGTATAAAAGGTTTGAGCTGGCATGGAACAATGTATTTGAGACCAATTCTAGCTGTAGGTGTGTTAGACGTACAGCTCCCTCTTTCTCCTTTCCAAAGTTTCCTCTTTTTTTTTCCTTTCCTAACATTTTATGTGTTAGCATTATTATTTACTAGTTGTCGTATCAAGAATACTCTGCCATTATAAACTCTAACTCAAAGTTCTTATGAACCACGATGTAAGAATGCTACCATCTCCTACAAAAAGTGGGATTCCTATCCCTGCATGACTCCTTATCCGAACGCCTTGCTTCACGTGCCATGGGGATAGATAAGCTGCACAGAGACTGCCCGTGAGACAATCCTGTGGGTAGGAGATAGGTGGGACCCAGCCCCTGCTCTGCTAACTGCTCTGTTAGCAGCATAAAATGCATGCAGCGATGAATTTATCACACATGCACTGCTCATGAGGCGTTCTTAGAAAATCCTGCCAGCGACTACACTATATTTCATGAGCTGAACCTCAAGCAGGTTTCAGGAAGTTCAGAAATACGATGTATTACAAAATAACATTGCAAAGTTACTAGAAAACAACACAACAAAACACAGTACCAGATTGCATACCCTATCTCAAATACCTATTTTACTCTTATATCACTGCAGGGTATGATTTGATTTAAGGAGGGACAACATGCAGCGATAGAGATGGTCGTCTTCTAAGAACAGATCTCCCCCTTAAAGGGTGACTTCATCTCAAATAAACCAGCAGGACTTGGATGCATTTCAGACCCTGACAGATAAGCCACAGGTCTCACTTTCAGAGTCTTGTCATGACCCAGATTCTGCTCCAGCATTTTCTGCTCTACTGCTATACAGAAATTTGCTCAGAAAAAGGATATCTTACTGAATAAGGACAGATTCAGGATGCATTTTGTTATCCTTATGGCACATCTCCTGTTGTTCTCAGCTCCAACAAAATGCAGCAGGCATCTAAAGTGTTAAGGCAGTCACCTCGGTTGGCAGGTACAAGGGCATTTTTGATGCAGAACTCGGTGGCACAGGGGCTCTCTCCAAGGGTAACAGATGCTTCAGTTGTGCTGTTTGCAGCTGACTGCAATGCGCAGACATTTAGGACTCAGAATCTTTTGCATATTTAAACAAGAGACAATTTTTCAGTGTCACAAAAAAAGAAAAAGAAAAAAAAAAAAGGGCTTTAAAGCCCAAGCATCCATGGTTACTACTCTACACTAAAGATAATAAATGCTGGCCGATACGTTCAAGCCTCTCTTCCCAAATTTAATTTGCTAAATGGGTGGAAGCAATAAATTGGCATCTTGGAGAAAGAGGTAAGGGTTCTGCTGTAGTATTTATGCATGCCACATTTAATAAGGTCCTTGTATGTTGACTAAGAGAGCCTAACATTATGTATTTAGGCTTGAAAATGCTGCATCTGACTTCATCAGTGACAATGACCACGTCATAGCCTCACTGATACCCGGTTCTGAAATCTTCAGCCGTCCTAGATTCCCACATGTCTTGATGCATCTTGACTTAGTATTCGTTCCGGCAGTACCTTCCAAATTTTGCCTCTATAGTTAACAGTGGTGGCTGGTGAGAGCCACACAATACATGCAACATGGCCTCAGAAAACACGCCTTGCTTTACATGATAGCCATGAGTTCATGCCTGTGTCTTTCCCTTGATTGTTGTTCTTAGTAAGCCAAAAACCTCAGAAAAGGTTGTTGCTCAGGTTCAGATGAATTTCCCCACATGAATGCCTGCCCAGGACCTGAAGTGGGCAGAATTTCTCAGATATTAACTTTAACAGCTTCATTTTCAGCTGCCTACTCATATCTTTTCCTTCCAATAAGTTAATTTCTCTTCTGCTAATGTATTTCCAGCTGCAGTGAAAAAACTCAGTTCCACCATGTATATAATTTTTACTTCTCAGGGAGCTCAGGCCCTTATTGCCCATCCTACAGACATATATGTGCAATGGAATAAAGACAGGCAAAGTATTTCCTCTAAGGTAAACGGTCTAAATTTTCGTAACTCCACTTATTTCTGAATTGTAGTATGATAGACAAAAAAAAAGAGATACAGTTCTGAAGCCCTTGAAATGGTAACATTAAATTGCAGTAATCTTTTAATTTGGTTCAGACTGAAGTTAATAGAAAGAAGAAGGTTTCTTTTTCCATGGGGAAAAGTAGGGTCAGAAATGGGGGCAGCTATTTCAGACTGCTTTGATTTTCTTGCTATCAGAAGAAAACATCAGCACATGTAAATATTGTACGTCTAATACATACTGAAGAGAGAGAAGGAGAAGAGATTCCTCTGCCATGAGAGCAAATTGCTGTCATACTTAAGGTAAACAAAGATTTGAAAGAAAAATTGGTAAAACTTATTTTATATTGTCCCTCATGGGTTAGTCTAGGTGACTTCAATATACGTTAACTGTCATTTATTTGATCAAGATTACTGTGTTCAGAATTTCTACATTACACCTTTGACAACAGATATAAATATTTCACATTTTCACATATGAAAAAAATAAACTGAATAAAAACCACTGCCCCAAAATGCAAGCAATCAGTACTGAAAACAGAATTTTCTCTAGACTAATGTTATTCATTCACATCCCTGTCACTTTACCTTTATTTTTTCTTACATTACATTAAACTCAGGATTTCATTTTTCCACAATTCTGACAGTGTTACTTCACAATGGCTTCTGCCAGCTTCTGCAGCTGTTTGGTGTTTGTTTTTTTCCCAAAGCCATGACCACAGTTGGAAGATTGCCACTTCACATTGCTCAACATCCAAAAGCTTCCAGTTGTAAGCTGGGCCACGTAGTGGGACCTGACCTCAGTACAAGATGACCTGCTCCTCAAATATTAATTGTCACAAAGTGTTAGCTTGGATTTGATTAACAGAGATATAGGAAAAGTCCATGGACACAAAAGGGATAATTTCTGGCTCCCATCTACTCCTTTAATTCACAGAAAAATCCCTAAAAGGTTAAAATGCAGCTAGTAAACAGTTGAATAAATAGAACAAAGTCCTGTGAAGTGGAGAAAGAATAAATATGTCAATACAAAGATGAAGGCATTCATCAGATGAAGATTTACATGGGACTTCACACCAGTGTTAGAAAAACAGGAGGCTCTGCGCTGTGCCCTCGCCATTCCATCTATGCTTTTCCAGAGCACCGAGGGGTGCCCCCCAGCTGCTATGCCATGTACTATCAGTACATGTACATGGATTTTATGGGTGAGAATAAGTTAGATACCAGGTCATGTACAAAGAAATGTGAGAGAAAAGGCAGAAAAAGAGGGATGCTTGATCATCGGTTCAGTACAATGAACTGATGAAATAATATTGTCGTGTTTCACTCGGACATGATTGATGATTTTGTTTATGGTTTGAGCTACAAAATAGACCAAATACAAAATCCAGTATTTTTTTCGGGTTAGCTGAAGGTATGGATCTTAGCATGTATGAAAGCCAGGTGCCTCACAGAGCTCCTTAACCCTGGATTTACATGCAGATCTCCAGGCAGCTCACCAGCATGTTCTTCTCCACAGTGCAGCACTGAGATTAACAAAACTTCTCATAACTCATACATCTGTCTTTGGCACCATCACTCTAATACTTGAGCATACCTTAGTATTAAGTAGATATATCTTTTCCACACCTTTTAGAGACAGGGCATGGCCTCATTTGACACAGAGAAAACTGAGGAACAAGAAGGTGCAGCATTGCTCAAATTGAGCACTAATCTGGGGCAATAAGAACATTTGATCTTCAAGCTCTCATGCCTTAGGTTACTGCTTTAATTGCCAGTGATCCTGAATTGCCACCTGAATTAGCTGTTAGATTTAAAATATAAAAAAAAGAAGCTGATGAGTTTTGTGAGCAGTAGCACAAGGCTTTAGCCATTGATCACATGGATTAGTGTCTCCTAGATGAGCTCCTTTTTGGATACTCTGGTGTCTAATGAGGCTTGAGCTTATGCTGAAGTTCATTTTTCTGTAAGGAATTAACAAAATCTCTGTCTTTGCCTAAATATTTGTATGTAACTGTTAGAAAATTAATTTGTTTAAGAATGTCATCCTTCTGTCAAATTTAGTTGAAACCACCCATAGCATTCAGGATCTGGGGGGAGATAGATGACCTGGAGGAATGAAAAAATAAATACATATGTGTAGATGTGATTACATTATTTTCTTAGGGTATCAAAGCATCTTACAGCCCATTCCTACCAATACTGCCTGCCTGTACAAAATTCCTGACTCTCCCACAGCTGCTCTGCAAATGGAGTCTGCAAGGGAATGCCTACAGCTACAGTTAGTTACAGGATGAATAGTAACTTCATCACTTTTGATGTCAAAGTTTTAGACTGAAAATATGCAGTGAGATTCAATAGTTATTTTAAATTAGCATACAGTTCGTTCACCTGGTGTTTCTGCATTAGTTCAGACATAATAGACAACACATGATGGCCAAGAGAGTATAGATTTTGCACATCTACATTGCTGGAAGAAGTACTAAAATGGACTAGCTTAGCTTGAAATTGCATGAGAATTTAGTTTCCACTGCAAGGCAAACATGTCGTAGAATTATAGAATCATAGAATGGTTTGGGTTGGAAAGGACCATAAAGATCATCTGGTTCCAACCCCCTCGCCATGGGCAAGGACACCTTCCATAAACCAGGTTGCTCAAAGCCCCATCCAACCTGGTCTTGAACACTTCCAGGATTGGGGCATCCACCA
>NW_009224106.1:0-538 GCF_000690835.1 Fulmarus glacialis | reverse complement strand
GCCAGCCCTCTGATCATCTTTGTGGCCCTCCTCTAGACTTGCTCCAACAGGTCCATGTCCTTCTTACGTTCGGGGCTCCAGAGCTGAATGCAGTACTGCAGGTGGGGTCTCACCAGAGTGGAGTAGAGGGGCAGAATCACCTCCTCGACCTGCTGGCCATGCTTCTGTTGATGCAGCCCAGGATACGGTTGGCTTTTGGGGCTGCAAGTGCACATTGCTTGGTCATGTTGAGCTTCTCATCAACCAACACCCCCAAGTCCTCCTCCTCAGGGCTGCTCTCAATCCATTCTCTGCCCAGCCTGTATTTGTGCTTGGGATTGTCCCAACCCATGCGCAGGAGCTTGCACTTGGCCTTGTTGAACATCATGAGGTTCACACGGGCCCTCTTCTTGAGATTGTCCAGGTCCCTCTGGATGGCATCCCTTCCCTGTCGACCACACCACATAGCTTTGTGTCGTCAGCAAACTTGCTGACGGTGCACTTAGTCCCACTGTCCATGTCACCAATACGGATGTTAAACAGCACCGGTCCCAATACC
>NW_009224105.1:9410-13750 GCF_000690835.1 Fulmarus glacialis | reverse complement strand
GGCAGGGCTGGCAGGGCGGCTGCTGCCGGCACCTGGCTCACGCCGTGCAAAGCAGAACCAGGCGGGCTGCTGCCACCGGGCCTCCCCGGTGGGTGAGCCGTGACCGGTGGGAAGACCGGTACGGACAACTCCTGCTTCTTCCCTTCTCCAGCTTCTGTCGCCCCAAAGGCAGGAAGGTTATTTTCCCCAAGCAGGAAGAAATATCGCTGTCCCCAACGTGCAAAAGCTTCTTAGGAGCTGGGGAAGCACCAAAGGACCGGCTTTTCTTTCTTTACCTACTCTTCAGAGTCAGGTTTGCATTGAACAGCTTTTTTATATGGCATTAGGAAGTTCAGCCTGGTAACAATCTTGTTTCTTTTGTGGAACTGAAATTATTCTGGCTCTGCTGGAAACCCCTCACCGCAGCCTCGATGTTGGCATCAGCGTGCAACCTCCCGACAGCGCCTGTGCTCCCGCGTGGCGTGGAGCCTTATTGAGTTTATACACACACTTCAGGACAAATCTTTGCTAATAGAGTTCTAATTTCTTCCTTCCTGCTTCCCAGATGCTTCTGTCTCTGTGTACAAATGACAGAAACGGTGAACAATGTTTTCAAGAACATGTTTATTTGTTAGACTCAGAAAAGCAAATGAGAGGTCCTACGAGGAGAGAGTTCTTGGCAGCTGTTGTGCCTCAAACCTGGGTTTGTTTTTTTTGTAATGAAAAATGTGAAAAGGAAAGCGAGTTTAAAGCTGGATGTGGCAGGGCACAATAAGGGGATTGTGAGTTTAATGGCAAACGTCACTTGCGTTTTCCTTGTTCCTCAGGAAAAGTCCGATATTGATGCAACTGAAACATGCTTCGTTTTTGCACGGCTCAAGTTGTTTTATGTGCTCAATTTCTCTGAACCCCAGTAGACTGCATCTCATCTTCCAGTTGCTCTTTCATTTAGTGTAACTACGGCTCTCGGGAAAAGGATGTGGCAAATAAGAGACCCCCGAGACAGAGCTGAGTTTGGTGCCCAGGTTTCCCCCAGACGAAGGCAGCCTTGGCACAACTTTGCTTTCTTCACAAAATCAGCACTTGTTCCCTTTGCTCCGTTCCTGCCTGGGCTCCCTTCACGCGCCGAGTTGCCTCGGAGCTGAGGTCCCATCCCTCGGGGCGCGGCGTGGATGCGGTGATGGGGCGCGGATGCGGTGATGGGGCGCGGATGCGGTGATGGGGCGCGGATGCGGTGCGGAGCTGGGGGCTGGCACCCGGGGGGAGGTGACGTGGGGGGCGAGGCGGTGCCTCCGTTCCCCGGACCTGGGGCACCCTGGCTTCTCAAAGCCGTAGTGCCACCTCCAGCTGCGGGGCGAGGGGGGCTGGGACCCTCAGAGAAGGACCTGGGCCGTCAGCTGAAGTTACCTACGGGGCCGAGTGGCCTTTTTAAGGTCTATCGCTGAAAGTAAGGTGCTTATTTGGCATTTGGGGAAAAAATTAGCCTTTAAGTACAGTGCTTTGACTGCACAAACTGTAAAAATACTGCTGGCAGCTTCATGTGCTATAAGGGTTTGGTGGTTTGAGGGATGTGACTTCAGCTCTGGATACTTACGCTTGAAAGTCTGGGTAATGGCATGTTGGGATTAATTTTCCTGCGCTGTTCCCAGAAGGATGACTTTGTCATCGACATGTGTGCGTGAGGAGAGGAAGACGTATGTGTCTTCTGGTCTGGCAAATGGGGGCTGTGGAGTTGCTGAAGAAAAGCAGAGCTGTGGGTGGAAAATTGCCCACCTGTTCCCGTTGGTACAATCTTCCATTTTTGGACACATGCACTTTTCAGCTCAGATACCTGCAAATGCCAGACTCTCCCTCTTTTTATACATCGCGGTGACCTCAGAGCGTGTGCCGCAAGTGACAACGAGCTCAAAGCGAACAGAAGGGTTCCCAGCCCTCCTTTGACGTTCGTTCAACATTTTGCTTCTGCTTAGTTTTACTGAAATGCCTGGTCCAGTTGACGATATTCAGTAAGGTTTAAAAATCTGCCACGGTTTACTTAAAGAAACCTGCTTAGAGTCCTGGATGTCTCTTCTCATAAATCAGACATAACAGCTTTTTATTTTTTAAGCTCTGGGTTCACTTGGTGCAAATGCCTTAACGTATGCCTGACGCTGTCGCTGTCTTCTCTTTGCAGTTTGCTGCTTCGTCGTGCACAAGCGGTGCCATGAATTCGTTACCTTCTCCTGCCCCGGTGCTGATAAAGGCCCTGCCTCGGATGTAAGTACCTGCTCCCACGCCTCGAATGAAGGCACAGCGCCGTGTTGTGTGGATCGCTCTGTTTCACAGTGATTCGGAGAAGATGTTCCTCCCGTTTTCTTGGCTGAGGACACTTCTGTGCCGTTATTTCACGGGCATCTCTAATTCATTGTTATTCGTAGTTGTGTGGGCGCTCATATATTTTTGAGACACTTAAAACAAGTGCTGAGTTTGCAGCCTTGCCCTGTCTCCCTTTTGTCCCTTGAGCTGCAGCCTCAGTTTCCCCATCGGTAAAATGACGTTTCCAGGGTCTGCCACCTGAACCGAGGTTTTAGGTTTGGGGTTAGTTAATATGCACTTAAAGATGCTTTAAGACTTTGGCCAGCATGCCCTGAGCTGAAGACAACTCTCTGTTTTCTTAGGGCTTGGTTCAACGTCTTGATCAATTCCTTTTGTCACAAGTGAAATACCTGGAAGAATTAGCTGTCGTTAACAGATGCCTACCGTGTTGCTAGACTAGAGTCAGCCCCGGGGAATGTGCCTGTCCTTGTTCCTCCTCAGCTCATTACTTCTTTCGAAGGCGTCACTGCCCCGCGTCGTTATTTCAGTGTCGGTCCCGTGCTGCTCCGCGGTGGTTCGGCATTACCTGGGGTCGGGGCTCTCGGCCGCTCGCCTGCAGCATCCCTGCTCCTCGCCCTGGGGGCTGCTTGCTAAAGCAGGCACAGTTTTTTTCAAGTCTGTTTCGTATCACCTTGCAGGTTTAATTAAACCAATATATATGTTTGGTCTTCTCAAGGAAGAAAAAAGCCCACAGGCACATTTTATGCTTGTGATTTGCATGGTCAGTGTTGCTGCGTTTGCTCCGACTCCCTCAGAAAACATAGAACTGACTGGGCAGCATCATCAAGGACAACGAAATTACTGGGAAATACCAGTTTAGGTGTGACTTTTGGAAAACAATGCTGGTCTTTAAAAACCAGAAAACCACCCAAATGCCCACTGACTAAGACCCCATCCTTATTTTCGCAAGGATTTAATTTCCTGGTGAATCCCCGGGCTTTCGGGGGCGAGTGGGAGAGCTGGAGCAGCGGGGCGGAGCTGGCTTAGGCTCCTCGGCGCGGTTCTGCCAGCGCCTTTGAGGTCTGTCTGGCAGTTTTTGTGTTTTACTGTGGAAACTAGCTAATTTGGGGAACTGCTAGGAGAAGAGAGATCGAATTGGGGAAACGACAGTGCACCACAACTCTCACCTTTAAAAATAGAACCAGTGGGAGCAGGCAGTGTAACAGGCAGCTGAAGGTGGAGGCTGAGCACACATTGTCAGTCGCCCTGCCCGAAACGGGGCTGTGTGCCGTGATTGTGATAAACGGGAGCTTTCGGGGACAGGGGTGATGCTGGCAGGGAGGGGCCGTGACGGCTCTGAATGGGGCAGAGCTGGGGGGTCAGCCCTTCCGGGTCCAGCGTTGGGCAGGGAGCTGTGGGCAGGGGCTGCC
The DNA here is from genome assembly GCF_000690835.1 of Fulmarus glacialis. NCBI lineage: Eukaryota > Metazoa > Chordata > Aves > Procellariiformes > Procellariidae > Fulmarus > Fulmarus glacialis. Next base: position 10,046 of record NW_009224105.1, on the reverse strand, counting down.
TGTGCTCCTGGGGCGATGCTGCAGGAGAGGCTGCGGGGGGACGTGGAGGGGAAGGGCTGAGCGTGGGTCATGGTGGTCCGGGATCCTTCACCAAAACTGCGTTTCTTTTCAGGCCAAAACAGAGGGCTGGCTTACTGGCTTCCCTTTTTGTCTGGTTTCTCCTGCTGTATGTGCGTGCTGGGTTTGGGGCGTTTCTGGGTTGGATCTGAGAAATCTGGCTGGGCTTTGGTCCCGAAGAACCACTGGGCAGCTCCACTGCAGAGCTGCCGGGACCCCGGGCAGGGGGACGGGGTGGGATGGTACCTGACACCCCCCATGTCCCCAGAACTGCCCTTGAACCTGGTCACTGCTCTGGCTCTAGCAAAGCAGTGACTTTATCCCAAAGCCCAGCTTGTGGCAGATCGAGGGACCTGCCTGTGCAAAAAACCCTGTTTCGACCCTGAGCCCCTGATGTCGGGTTTCTTGGGGCACGTGCGCTTGCAGTCCCCCAGCCCCGGCTGCACAACGTGATGCCTCCAGCGTGCTGAAGCCTGCTTGACAGTGCTCCTCCACCTCCGGAGAGGATGCCAGGCAGAGTGTTAATTGTAACGAGCTGATAATGAAGCTTTTGGCTGTCTCCCACAGGCTGAGACAGGT
>NW_009224105.1:0-9354 GCF_000690835.1 Fulmarus glacialis | reverse complement strand
CTGGGGGTGCTGCCAGAGCAGCCCCGAAAAAGGCTGCTTTCACACTTGGGCTTGTGCACAGTTTGATAAGCCCAGTTTTATTTCCACTTCCCACCAGACAATTAGTCAAGATATTACGTGGGTTTTTTTTAACCCCCACCCCGGGCACTTTGCATATGACTATCGCTTTCCTCACTGAAGGATTTCTTCTCCATAGGGGCTACTGCTAATTGCGGTGTATTGGTAGCTATTGAACCTTAAAATTAGTTAGTGGAGGAGAAAAGGAGATGCAGTAGAGATGCCAGCCCAAGAGAGACCAATGCATCCACGAATACTCTGGTCCTGCAGACTGTTAGTCCGTAACACGTCTTTATGAACCTGCTCCATCCAGCACAGCCTCCGTGGAAGCAGCTGCGGCACCGATGGCCCTTTTTCTGGTGGTACAGCAAACCCGAGGGGAGGGTGGCAGGGTGGCACTGGTGTCGGGCTGCAGGACACAAGGCCCCTGGGGTCTTTGCTGTGCCTGGAGCAAGCAGGGTCTTCCAGCGGAGGCGTGGGCAGGAGCTGCTCCCTGCTCGGTGCGTTGCTTGCAGGGAGTGAGGCAGAGGCAGTCAAGGACAGGGCTCCATTGCTCTGCTCCTGGGATGGGGCTTGACTGGGATAAAAGCATCCCTCTGTCTCCATCTCTGGACACTTTGGGCCTGTGCCAAAGGGGCATAGTCAGGATCCGTGCAGGGGAGCCGTGGTAAGGTCTGTGTCTGAGCATGCATGTGTGTACACACGGCATTTGTCCCAGCACCCTTGTCTGGAGTGGGTCACTCAAGGGGGTAGAGTTGCATGAGAGGGAAGCGACGGCTTTGCACCGCTCGCCTTCATGCCTCTGTTTTTTCCTGGGTACTTTTCACTCATTGCCTCTGCTGCTGCCGCTCTGCAGTGGGCGCCTGCTGTATCAGGGCGAGGAGAACTGGAGAAGGCATGGGGAAATGAGGTAAGGGTGGTAGAAGGTGATATACTTTCTGCCCTTCTTTAGAGCTGAGTTTGGCCAGCCAGGCAAGCTAAGAAGCTTGCATGCACGTGCCCAGGTCCTTCTGCACAGTGCCAACGCTCAGGGTGTCTGCTGCTGCCGCTCTGCAGTGGGCGCCTGCTGTATCAGGGCGAGGAGAACTGGAGAAGGCATGGGGAAATGAGGTAAGGGTGGTAGAAGGTGATATACTTTCTGCCCTTCTTTAGAGCTGAGTTTGGCCAGCCAGGCAAGCTAAGAAGCTTGCATGCACGTGCCCAGGTCCTTCTGCACAGTGCCAACGCTCAGGGTGTGGGTAACGTGGCAGAGCCCCTGCCACCCCCGCTGCCTGCCCTGTGGTGTGTCGGCCGCCCTCCGTCGTGCACCAGCGGTGCTGGAGGTTTTACAATGACCTCTGCTGCTAAGTAATGTCACGCTGTGAGATTCCTTCTGGCCATGTGGATTTAGCTCTGACACTCAATGATTTCTCTCTATTCTCTGTCATCTAAAACATGTAAAGAAAATGGCAGCGAGACCCACTTGCAGGTCTAGTACCCTGCAGACCTGATTCAGGCTACAAGAGGTATATGTCATATATCCAAAATATATACGTTTAGATATGTATTCAGATATTCGTGCATGCAGAGGTGAAATCTTACTTATAAGGCTGCTTTAGGTGCAACATAACAGAGAAGGAGCTGCTGTCTGAGCAGAGCCCCAGGCCCCTGCCCCTTGCTGGGCTGGCTGGGGGGTGGGTGGCTGCGGGCACCCAGAGAGAATGACGGCAGCGGGCGAGGGGGCTGCTGGCCCCACAGCTGTGAGTGGCCCCTTGCTGCTGCGGCAGCCCTGGGAGCGGCTGGGTGGGTGCTCCGGGGCGCTGCGGGTGCCTCTCAGGCAGCAGAGCTGGAAACCCTCCTTTTTTTTCAGAAAGGCGCCAGCGAAGGCGGTAAGGGCAGAGGGAGATGGAAACGCTGAAACCGCTTGACCTTGCTCAAGGAAAATGAGGTTGGCAGTGGGAGAGCAGGGACGGCTGTGATCCAGATGCCACCTCCGGAGCTTTGCTCAGGCGTTGGGCAGCCTGCCCGCCCAGGCGCCGCTTTCTCATCCCTCCTCATCATCTGGAGAGCAGCTCGCAGCAGGCAGGAAAGGCAGCAGGTACCGGGGAGATGCTTCGCCTGTTTCTGTGCGGAGTTGTGGCCGAGGGTGGATGCAATGCTTTTCTTTTTCTCCCCACCAGCCCTGTCCAAGCTGGGGCAAGCGAGGAGCAGCGAGGAGCCCTCGGGCAGCCCAGTCCCGCTCCCCGAGCACGGCCCCTCGGCCCCTGACCAGCAGGTCTCTCCCACGCCTGTCTCCTCCGGCCGGCTGTAGGTTACTGTGGGCAGCCTCTGCCTGAGAAGGGAAAGGTCTAAATTAAATCTGAGTTGTCACATTTTAAGAGGCACCACTTGATACCAGGGCATGCGTAAAGGCCCCTGATCGAATTCTCTATTGCTTGCTGTTATTGCTGGGTGAGAGTTGCCACTGTGGCTCATCCAGCAGACAGGTAAAGGCTGCCCTTTTTTTGTATTAATTTTTAATACATTGTTTTTGAAAACAGAGAGAGGAATGCAGATGCTTGGGACTTAAAGCAGGGAGCAAAAGTGGCCCTTTTGTAGACGGATTTTTTTGCCGTTTAGCAAAGCCCTGTGGGAGCCCCTCCGGTTTGTACCCTGCCCAACTGCCAGCTGGGGGGTAGCTGGGGGGTGCGTGCAGGGCAACTTTGTTCCTTCTGCACTGGCAATCGAGCTTCTTACAGCAATATAATCCTTAAGGAGCTTTGAATCAGGAGTCAGAAAACTACTTCAGCAAACAGCAATGTCTTGTCTACTTTGGGAATGAGCCGAGGACAGGGGCTTCATCTTGAACTGATGCAAAGCTCGAGTTTTCCTCTGCTCTGTTGTTGCTAATAACCACGGCATGAATCCAGAGCGACCTATAATTATGTCAAACACTGGTAGCATCTAGGTTGTAACGATTATAGCTATGCATTTTTTCAGTTGGTGCAGCAATCTGGTAAACGTCTTTCCTTTCATAGCTATTAATATCCAATGAAATCTTGCAGAAAGAATGAGTTTAGTTTATTGCATTTGTTTAAACCTTGCAGTGTGTTCATCCTTACAGTGGGCCACGTGATTTTGCGGAGCTGGAGAGGGAAGAGATTTGTTCAATGAGATGGCATCCCCGTCCTCGGCATCTGCAGGTGCCGTGCACAGCGGCGGCTGGAAGAGGCTGCTCTGGCTGGGGCTGCAAATGAGAGATGCTGCAGTTCCAGCCAGATCCCAGCCTGGGCTGGAGCTTTTAACGCCAGCTGGCTGCTGGTTTTCATCCCCAGAGCTGCTCTATTCTGGTATGCTAGTCATGGAGCCTGGGGGGAAAAAAGATATTAAAAAAAAAAAAAATTTCTAACTTTGCTCCTTGATCTCTGTATCTTATAGTACTTCATAGTTACTTGAGAATCAAGGAGCAAAACATCCTGTAAAGTGCTTATGGTATATATGGATGCTTAATTTTAAACACCTGAGTAATACTAGTTACTTAAATAAAACTTCTGTTTGAAGTTAAGCTTTATGGGATGGTGGCTTGTGCATGTATCAGGCAGAAAACCCTGGGGGGAGGCTGACATTTTACACTTTCCGGAGTATAACAAAATAACTGGAGAGCAGTAAAATGTCAGTCTCTCTCTGTTACCGTTGACTAGTCCTACTTTGGAGCAGTTTTCTGTTTGATCTGGTTGTGTTTGAACCTCCTTGAGGAGAGCGAGAGCGTGTGTGTGTTTGACCTTGCAAAGCCTACCGAGTAGGAATCTTCTATCTAGGAGAGGAGGACTAATTACACAGCGCTGATAGGACCTCCAAGTAAAAAAAAAAAAAAAAGAAAAAATTAATTGCTTCTTGCAATAGAGAATGAAGCTGTAGCTATAAATGCTGGTGCTGAAGACGCTGGGGCTGCTTTCATGCTAGATTGCTCTTAAGTCATGGCAGGGTTGTTTTTTTTGATGGCTGAAGATGCGGTAGTGGCTCTATGCTTTGGGCAGTGGCATTGCTGAGGACAGCGTGGCTGTTGCACAGTACTGGCTAGCTGAGGGCAATGGCGTTTTTACCACTTAATTCTCTAACTTGGTCCGAATGTGTGCTGTGCTGAGCTCGGACGCGCCGGTGACGAGGGCTGCTCGCTCTCCCTGCGCCGCAGCGCGGGGCTGGGCTCCCGCGGCTGCGTGGCCGTGCATTCCTCCAGCAGGTCGGAGCTTCACCGAAGCTTTCACGTTTATGGGCTGTGGTTGTGGTCGCTCCCCTGCACCCCCGAAGTCAAAACTGGTGAGCTGTTCTGGAGAGGATGGCCAGCCCAAACCCGCCAATGCCACTGTTAAACTCCGCGATTTTTCTTTACGAGCTCTGACGCTCCCGTGCGCTCCTGTTCGCGGGAGGCAGAGCTAGCACGGCCGTTCAAGCTGAAGTTTTCTGAAATACGGCAACGTCTTCAGGAGCTGAAGTGAGGCATGTGTAATGTAATGCAGTTGGCAAACCTAATTATAGTTGGAGCTATTAGTAGAATGCATAATTATTTAAATTGTAGACAAAATAATCATTAAAATGACCTTCTTTGCATTATCCTGTTAAAGGTCGTCTAATCAGGATGTATTAATAAATATCAGAGTTGCTCTAGGAAAGTAACAGGCCAATGTAGCTTCACTTTGATTTTGCATTTAATTTTTCAGCCATTTGCAGCTTTAGGAGAGGACTTCTGTAATGCTATCACCACGGCACCTTTGGTCTTTCCACGCTTTGTTTGCTGGAGGCAGAATCATTTCATCTTTGCCTTGGGCTTCTCCTTTCTCGAAAAGCTCCAGGGTTGAGTGTTTGTACTGACGGAAGTATTGCTGCCACTCTCTTTTAGAACAAGAGAGAAACTTCACAGGGTGTGGGTCATACAGGTGTTTAAATCACAGTCAGAAGCTGTCTTCGCAGCATCAGTTCGTGGTCGTTACCCTTCACGGGCAGCATCACCAGATCCCAAGCTGACACTTGTAGCAGGGTGCAAAGAGGGTCACTCCACTTTCCCCAGTTTGGTTTATTCTCTAGAGCGTTTGCGCAAACATGGGCTGGCAATAATTAGCAAGGAGACTTCAGCAGCAGAACTAATGAAGGTGCTATTTGTACTACCTGAAAATTAGCAGTTGCTTCAAGTTTCTCCTTTCTGGGTTTATCTCTGGTGGGAAGGGACGCCTGCTGCGGGGAGTCCCCTCGCACAGGATAGCGTCCTGGGGTTATCAGCAGGCTCTGCCCGTCCGAGGGTGGAGGTGGATGTGCAGCTGCCTCCCCTTCCTCCAGACGTGCCCGCTGAGCCAGGACCTTCCTGAAGGCACCAGGCACCCTCTTGCCCAGGTCCTGCCTGGGAGAGCAGGACCCTGATCTCTCCTCGCATCTCGCATACCTCTGGGATGCCCCGGGTCTGGTGCGTAAGCAGATCTTCACAGCCTTGCTGCAACTTGCTGCTTTCTTTTGTCTTGCTAATTAACTTCTCCAGCTCTCCTGGTATGCCATCTGCCCCTTGCGCGAGGGCACATGCTCGCTGCTCCTGCCGGCGCTGCCAGCGCAGGCAGCCGGTGACGGTTCCCGTGGGATGAAGATGTATCTGCCTTGCTCCCTCCCAGCACCTTCTGGTGCTTCCCTGGCTCCGCCGGAGCCCGGCGCTTTCTCCTGCCAGCCTGCACGTCTTCAGCCCTGTAACTGAAAAGCTCTTCTCTCGTTTTCTCCGGGGGCGTGTGTCTAGTTACGCCTGTTGAGACTGAAGCCCCTCTGGTTAAAGGAGGGGATTGGAGAGGGCGGTGGGGTCCGTGCCCTGCCTGCGGCTCCGCAGACCTGGTGGCTGGGTCTGGGCTGGGTTTGTGCAGGGCGTAGCTATCGGAGGGCGATGAGGTGGGTGGTGCAGCCTGTGCCCACCCGAGTGGCACCAGTGAGGGGGTCTAGAAACGAAGTGTCCTGCAGGCAGAGGTGTTTTGGGGGGTGTCTGTGCTGTTTCAGGCAACCCGGAGGCTGCACGGTGCAGGGAGAGCGCTGTGAGAGCCCCCTTCTCGTGGGGGCTCATAATAAAATGACTCTCAAGGCATGTGAAAGAGAACAAATATTTCTAAATGCTGCTCAGGGAAAAAAGCTGAGTTTGGCTTTTTTTTTGCTGCTTGGTAAGAGGGTGTATTTTATTCAGTGTTGGCGGCAGCAAGAGAAGAATAACTGTCATCCATATCCCTCTGCAGTTGTCTGACTAGCAGATGAGATCTTTTGTCAATAAAAATGTATTAACTTGCTGGAAGCTGCCAAGGAAAGCTGTCAAGGGCAGGTTTTACCTGCGGCCGCATGTTTGACATGGAAGCAGCCCAAGCCGCGATGCTGGTGCCCGCAGACATGTCAGCTGCTGGTGTGTTGCCGGCCGTGCTCGGGGACCGCTTGCGCTTCCACAGCCAAGGTCCGGGCAAGGAGCTGCCTGCGTCCCACCGCCTGCGCTGCCGTGCCCTCGGGCCCTGCGCTGGGCGAGGTTTTCTCTGGCTGTAATACTGTAAATGGTAGAAACATGGTTTTGGTATCACTTACTGGTGCAGCAGTGTCAATCATCTTTAAAATGTGGCATGCTGAAGCAGGCTTCCACAGAGTCACGATATTGATAGAAAAGGTAGCCCAAACCTTTGCCGTCTTGAACAGGACCCGTGTTTTTCTCTTGTCTGTAGCCTTCTTTCAATGGAGTCTCTATGGTTTATTATGGCTCTTTTCATTGAAACAAAGACTCATCACTCTTGTTCACTTGTTCCTTAACTCCCTTCCTTGGTTTTTGGTGGGACTTGGAGCTATTTCTCACCAAAGGCGTTTTTCCAGCCCTGTGCAAGCAGGTGGGAAGATGCAGGAGGTGCATCCCCAGGGCAGCAGCTCCTGGCTGCGGGTCCCGAACAGGACAGGGCAGGCGAGCTACCGAAAGCCTGTCCTCGTGGAAAGCAGGGAGTCCCCGTCTCTGGTGGCCACGGGTGTCTTCCTTTCATCTTCCCCCACCACCTCCTGCTTCAGTAAGAACTTGCGCAGTAAGAGGCTGCTGCCCGGAGCTGTCTCCTTCACCTCCCTGACCCAGCCTCTTACAAACCCCTGTTTCCCTGGAGGCAGCGACAGGCTTTTCTCTCCAGCGTCACCTCTAGAGTCGCTGTTAGGCCACTTCTGTCTCTCTGCTGCAAGTTGTTCCTTACCTACCCGGGGGGGGGGCGGATTTTCCCCAGGGGAAATGCGGGAACAAAATGCAAGGATTTTGGTTTTACGTCCGTCCGCTGCCTGGGTTTCATTAGGCGCAGACAATAAGCTGTCGCTGTGTTGTATTTGCTCTGCTATCATGCTGCTTAAATTGCTATGAAATTCACTTTAAAATAGTGTCTTCACACGAACTGTGTTAATTCTTCTTCGGAAGATAATTTAAAGCTTTCTCTGCAGTGGGGTGGGGAAAGCAGGCATGCATAATTTTGAACCAGCCTGTGTGGCTGTTCTGTAGAGTCCAGGAAATTTTGACAGTACGAAGGATTAAAATAGCATCAGCCCCATGGGCTGCCCGCTTCCGTGGGCAGAGCGGGGCGGCCGGACTCTGCTGAAGGACAAGCGGTGCAGTGCTCTGGGAGAGCGATGGGAGCTGGGGCCCGCAGAAGAAACCTAAGTGCCCTTCATATAGGATTGAATTTAGAGATGAACCCAAGTGAGTTGGACGTGTTTTAAAAATGTTTTACGGCCCGAGCTGCTGGGCCTGAGGAAGGGGCTGGTCGTCCCTCTCCTCTCCCCCCGCCCAAGGAGAGGCGATGCCTGCGCTCCCTCTGAGCCAGGCAAAGCTGAATTTAGTGCAGAAGTAAATAAAAGCCCAGATGGCATCCAGCGCGGTGTTCGCAACTTTGGGTACGACAGAGGGCTGCTGCCCTTGCCAGGACACGGACTTTGCATGAGAAATAGCTGAAGCAAAACGCCCTTGCTTGCCAGCCGTGCTGTGCTGCCCTGCCGCGCCGCTCGCCCCGCTCTGCTCTCCGCCTTGGCTTTCTGCTGCCTGGGGAGCCTCCGCCAGTGCCATCCCGACAGACTGCCGCAAGAGAGCAAACGGACTCCTGACTACTAGGAGCAGTGAATAAATTGTCAGGCTGATCAATGCCACCAGCTGTCTGCCTGCACGTAATTGGTAAGCGGTGGCTCCTGCAGCAGCGTCTCCATCAGGGTTCAGCGGGAAAGCGTACATTACATCGATGCAGTCGTTCAGCGAGCCCGGTGGTGGGTATGACCCTGAAGAAAGGCAGAGGTGGTTGCTGAGCCTGAATAAGGGTCCGGCTGGGCTGCCCTCAGAGTGCCTGGAAGGCCACGAGTTGATTAATGACTTATGAACCAAATTTCTTGCGTTCCTGGAAGAGCAGGAGAGCTCGGGCTGCTGTCAGCCCTGGCCAGCAGAGCCGCAGGCTGGCCAGGGCCAGCTTGGCTAGGAGCAGCTAGAGGTGTGCGGTTCTGGGGGAAGCCAGGGGCTGCGAGGTTTGCTCTGCAAGTCAGGGATGCAGTAAGTCAGGGATGCAGTAAGTCAGGGATGAGGTCAGGGCTGCAATATTGCCCTGTCTGTTTTCAGACCAGAAACCTGCTGACAAGTTAAGAAGCAGAAGCCGGCCGCCTCTGATGGGCCAGTGCTTGCAGGGCACCAGTGCAAGGTCAACAGCTGCTCCTCTCCTTCCCTGGCTCACGTTCTGACTCCCTCGTCTGGGCTCACATCCTCAGGACACGCACACATCCCTCCGCTCGGAGGATGACAGATCTGCGGCAGCGCTGATTGGAAAGGTCAGAGCCTCTCAGTGCAGTAAAACACTCCTAATGGCATTTTTCAGTTCTGCTCCAAAGAAAGGTTTTTCTGCCCTGTTCTTCAGGGACGGCTCTGCGCTGGTAAGATGGAGGAGCAGCGCCTTTTCTTTTCTTGGCAAACTTCTTTTTAACCGTTCTTGTTTTAAGTCTCTCAGCATCTGCATGCGCAGTGATCTCGTCATCCCTGTCCCTGTGGTACAAAAATAGTCTCTTTGTAAAACGACTTCAGCCTTGTTCAAAAATGATACCCAGAATTTCCAGTTTCTGGCACCTTCTAAAGCACGGGTCAAGGTGAAACGGCCCCCCACGCCCCAGCAGCCGGAGAAGCGGCTCCGCCTTCCCCGCGCCCGGTGCCTCCATCACCCCCACACCCTTTGGGCTCTGGCCCTCCGGGTGCCGGGTCTCTCCAAAGCAGCCCCTCGGGGTGGGAGCGGAAGGGGAAGCCTGAAATGCCCCCGTGAGGGATCCGGCTCCCCCCCAGCCCAGGGGCCC
>NW_009224104.1:571-23295 GCF_000690835.1 Fulmarus glacialis | reverse complement strand
CGGCTGCGGCTTCTCATCGCTTCTTAGTGCTTTAGCATGCGTGGCAGTAACCTTTTTTGTGCTGGCAATAGTTTACGCTCATTATGCATTGAAGTTAATTTTCAGTAATTAATTTCTAACTCGGAAATGAGCACTGCGAGGGGCTGAGTTTTGCAGAGGAGCTGTGCTGGGCCCCTGGGTGGATCGAGACTGAAGCAGGGCTAACAAGTGTTCTCTGCGATTTCACCCCAGTGCTTGATCTGGTCTCTTTCCACTTTCCCGATCAACACTTGAATGCCATTGACAAGTGTAATTGACAAAACTACAAAGGACAAGGAAATAGATTTTCAGTCCAGAGCAGATGAAGTGACATTACTTACAGAGCATGTCCTGCCAGAGCTCTTGGAGTTCATACTGAGCTGTCTTTAATGTGAGGTCCTTATGGCTGTAGGAAAAACTCATTTATATTTTATTTGTCTCCAATATATTTAGTGAAAACATGCAAAACACTAGAGTTTTGCAATGTAACGATGTAAAATACTGGAGGAAAAGGAGTCACCACAACTTACGACACTTTACTGCTAGTTTATTAAAAGTGGCATATTCTAAGCCTTGCAGTATCTAATTTTTTTTTTTTTGGACACTGTATTATGAAAACTATTTTCTTTAAGGTTTGTGGTATCTTGAAAGTCACTCTATAGTGTGAAAATTTAAGAAATTACCTGTGTTCATGCTGCAGAACTTGGAACTGAATTTTAGTTTTTCATACTCCAATTTATGCATTCATAGAGTTGAAGAGTAACATATATGGGTGTGTATATATGGGAGGGGGAGGATCTGGTGCCTCTGACTTGATTCTGTATAAAGTTTAAGTGGGCAGCAATGGTAGCAGCAGCCATGGGTGTCACAGGGCAGTGACCCTTGTCATATAGCACGTTGTTCAAAACTGAAATCACTATCCAGAACTTGATGAAGGCACTAGGGGGTGAAGGCAGGTTTCCAGCTGACACTCCTGTGTCTCAAGCACACTGACACATTTCAGTGTCACGTTTCTGTCTTCCAGGAAGCACTCGTTACTATTGAAGTGAACAGGCCAAACGTAAATAGTGTGGTCAGTTTCTCACTGTATTCCATAGATATTCAAGGGAAAGGGAGCAATTAATATTTAAAATATAGATCACATTATTGCAAAACAATGGCTTTTTGAAGAGTCAATTTCTGAATATATGCTGGTGTACAGATAAATGGAAAAATACTGTTACTGAAAGTACAGAAGTATTACTGCAGCCTCCAAAGCTGAAGTATTGCCGACCTTGTGGACTCAATAACTTAATAAACCAGATAGTGGTCTAGCAGAGTCCTAGCAGATGAAACTCTGCATGCAGAAAAGCCTGTTCCTCCTATGACCCCCTTTTTTCCAGATTTAACATTTCAAGTAATAGATGATCTCAGTGCCCTAGAAAAGAGAATATTCAACACACTAAAAATGGCCTAGTTTTGGTAGCATAGCTTTTCCTGAGATCCACATAAAAAGTGGATAAAATCTGTATTTACTTGTATGACTTAATTATATTCTCACCAATCGGAGGGCAGGAAAAAGAGAAACGCAGGTGGCTAATAATTAGTGATAGTAATAAGGCCTTTATGCATATAGATATTATTTAGATACATGGTGTCCTAAGCATTTGTTGTATGAGGATTTTGCTCACTGTGGACCAGCTATTGTTCCTGCGCTGGAATCTTCCAGTTAAAAACTGAGTTTGGAGTTCCGAATGGGTGTAGGTGACCAGACATATCCATGTGTACGAGAGGCTACAAGGCAATAGAAGTGCTTTTGCTAGGGATGGGCTTGTGTTCAGGAACAGAACTGAGCTTCCTTTGTGTAAACAGGCACATAAAACCAGAATTTTTGTATTCCATTTTTGCTTTCTCTGATTGACTTTTCTTTGGCTGGTGTCTGGCAACTTCTCGAAAAAACCTCTGCGTTTTGCCTCACTGTTCTTGGCTTGGGGAGTGCAAAACTGATACCTACAATCAAATGATCATAAAAAGTGATAGCGTTCTTGCTAACACCTAGAATGTTTTTCGGAAATTCGGGTTGCTCAGACTTGATTTTAAAAAGCTGCCATATTACAGGCAGGTCAAAGATTGGCTCCTCCTTTCACTCAGCTAAATTCAAGGTGGCAGCGATTGTAGTTAGTAATTTCATGCATGTATTCTAATCTAGGTTCTTGTGGTGGGACAGCCATCTCAAGGGTATGTGTTAGAGAATAGGAAAAATAAATACCAATGGGGAATTAAAAAATAAATTATGTTCCTGCTAATCTAAGATGAGAGTGTTTTACAAAAGAATCTGGCATCAAAAGGAGGGAACAAGCACTGCTGGGAGCTCACTGTTTTTAGAACTCACAGATTACAGCCCAGAACAGCACATGAGAAACTTGTGAGTAATACCCGTTGTATGCTTACTGACATCTGGATGGCTGCCAACATCTTCATTTCAATAATTGCACTCTCGGTGATTGCTGTACTATACAAGAAACAGATCCTGGGGACACTGAGAGGGAAGTTTTTTTTTTCTTTTTTTTTTAGGTAGGTATAAATGACTAAGTGTTGTACCAAGGAAGATAATACAATTTAATACTTAATCCCAGGAATGCTAGTGGGATCCGGATTAGTATTATACAATGAAATGAATGTAAGCAACCTTAACTGTTGACTCAAATATTTAAATTTAATCGCTTAAACTTTTATTCATTTTTGGAGTTCATGAACAGCCAGGACATGGGAATTCTACTAGAAAGATCTGCCTTCAGCACATGGTAATGTGTGTTGGTTTTGGTGTAGTTAAGTTTGTATAGTAAACTTTTTGTCAATTAACTATTGGTGTGCAAGACAGTCCTACTCATGTTTATCATATCCCTTTTTTTTTTCCTCTCACTGAATGTGTCACATAGCCAGTTATTCATGGAAATCAATTTTTAAATACTTGTGCATGTCTGTTCTCAGAAGTAGGTTATGTTTATTCATCCAGTCAGGAAATGGAAAAACACCAGATTATCTTTTTTTTGAACACAGCTCAGCAACCCTCTGAATATAGGCAGCTGAGCCCTACGTAGGGAAATGCTGCAAGGAGATTCAGATACACTTGAATAATGCAATTCCATGCGTATTATTCTAGGAACATGATGAAAAGCAAGAGACTAAGTTTGTCAAACGTATTATTCATGACAAATTATTCATTCAACTTTAACAAGCATACAGCAGCTGCTGTACTTTGCATGCTGCTAAACCTGTTCTTCAGTGACTTCCTCTGAAAGTGACATGTATTGGGGAGTCTCCATCCTTGCTCGGCATGCATGCTAGATCATCAGAAGTGTTTTCCCATAACTGCAGGCCATATCATCCTTCTCTATCTTATCCTCTGTTCAATTGAGACATGATACGCTTTTCCTCCTCAGTGCTTTCCTTTTATCTCCCCTCCTTATACTTCTATGGTATTGTTTTTCTTCTCCCTACTAGAGTTGGTTCTGAATACTGATAAGGTTAAATTTGCTGTAAATTACTGGAGAAATAGGCTAGCCCTGTGGTGTCTCGTATCTTGCAAACATCAAGCCTTTCATGTTCAGAGGGTTCCAAGAACTATCTGAGTTTTCAACCTTTATTTTTCACAAGGTTTAAACCCAAATGCGTTTTTTTTTTTTAACTGCTTTCATACTTCTGCATTTACAAAGTTTCCCAGTGAAGACTCAATGCTAAATAAAGTAAAATTATATTAGGTCTCTTAGGCCTGTATTAATTATGAAGGCTTAGAAAACCTCAGAAGTTAAGCTGGCCCAACAGCGAGGTTCCTGCTGTACAGTAGTAGTGCAGTTTGGGTTGGTTGATTTGATGTTTTGTTTTGTTTTCTTCCTCTCTGTTTTTTGATCTTCATTTTTGACTTTCAAGTCTTTCAGCCCTTGTGCTGGCATTTCTACTCAGCTTGTTAGCTTTCACTTTTTTGTGGTTTTTAGTATTTTTAATTGAAATGGTGTGAAATTGGAAGATGAACTTCTGAGTTTACAATGATTGAGGTGTTTCAACATAAGAAAGGAAAATTGTGATTCACTTCTGCTGTCAAAAACCTGTGTGTAGTTAAGAAATTAATTCAAGAGATCAAGCTAAGTCTTGAAGCCTGACAGGCCAGATTAAGTGACTGAATCAGTTTGCATGCTGTTACCTGCAGTTGTTCAGTACACACTCTTCCTCTTTTCGAAAATTTCCATGCACTTTTTCTGACTCAATAGTTGCCAGCCTTGGCTAGCCAATAACTTAATTTATAGGTTTGTGTCTGAGTTAAGATCCTAGTTGGGTAATACACAGAAGGAATCTTAGAGAAGCTCCCAGATGCTAATGCGATCAGAGTAGATGTATTTTTCCTGTCTTATTTTTAATCATTAATTTATTGTTCTCTTTCTAAATACTCATTTGCTAAAGGATACGTACAGTTTTTTCTAGAGGTTATTTTAACGTGTGCATAATCTGCAGAATAACTTTTGCTGATGGAGAGTCAACTACATTGCTTGTTATTAGAGAGGAACTACAGAGAGTATTTGTAAACACACTACGGGAAAAAACTTTGCTTTGATAGGGTACAGGCAAAAAGACCTTTTCTATCTTGGATCTTTGAGCTTGGGCTTATGCCAGTGGAAACACTTGTTTATGTATTTGTATTACAGAGCTAGTGATACTGTTTTAAAAGACTTAGTTTAAAATATTTAAAAGGATTTTTAAAAACTGGTTTTAAAAATATCTGTTAATAAAACCATCCTATGATACCAACTTAATAAAATTATTTTATTTTTTAATATTTATATTTGAAATCTCACAAAGAGGTAAAGACATTATCAGGTTTTTAAACTTGGCAGGGAGACTGAGAGTAGAGATGAACTTGTTTGTCTTTGCCCTTTGAAACAAATTTTCCAATTAATATTTTCTGAGTGACTCCTATTTGTAGTAGACCAAGCCTGAAACTTCAGATCAAAATGTATCGGAGCATTAAGATTGTTTACATCTAGGTTGTTTGTTACGTGTGTGGTTTGTGGGTTTTTTTTTTGTGGCTGGTTGTTTTTTTTTTTTTTTTTAATTCAAGAGCATTTTATGGTGGGGGAGGATTATATGATGACTGTCTCATACTTCAGGGACAAGGGATGCATTCAGTGTGCCTGTTAATTTGATTATAAACCTATTTGCTTGATTTGGTTTGGGTTTTTGACTCAACATAAACAAAATAGTAACAGCAAAAGCAGCTTGGTCAAAATCAGGACAGGATACAGTCTTTTCCAGCTGTAGTTTATTTTGTGGTGGTGGGTTTTTTTATTTGTGGTTTTTTTTTTCTTTTTGAATACTTCAACATCTGGATATTGCTTTCCAGAAAATGCTCTTTTATCTGTTGTGGCTTTTAATGCTGTTGGAGTTCATGTGTACCTCTGCTTATGAGAAGGGGGTGGGACAAAGCTAGAATTAACTTGCTGGTTTATGGAGTCTTACCTTTCTGTAATCCACATGCTCAACTTATTCAGACTGTATAAAATGTAAACCTGCGCTGAAGTTTAGGTAATGTTGGAAAGCAGATGATTTATTTATTAGCATTTTATCATTGCATTTTAATTAAACAACTGTTCAAGGTAAGGTACTTGCCCCATAGAAGTTGAGAATTCAGCCTGTTAGTTAGAAATTAATTTTCAGAGCAATATAAGGTAAATCCAGGTATAGCAATGAGAAGGATATGAAAAGTTTCTGCAGGTACTGTATCCTTCCTAACCAAGCTGCAAAACTGTACAAGTTTGGTAGAAATTGTTGTTTACGAAAACTTAGAAAAGATTGGTACAAATTTTATCAAACCACCAATAACGTTCACACAATCTTTTTGAGAGATTGATATGTTTCAGAGCATAAAATCTTTGGGAAGTTTGTCCTGGGTGATTCACTTGGTTTAGTTTCATTTCCTCATTCATTCTGCCAGACAGTATTTTTCTGTTTCTGCTCTAGTGACCCAAGCTGTTTACTCTGTTCCCTACTTTTCTTCAGCAATTTTAGGTATCTTCGTCTCTGCATGTTGCTTTTTGGAGACAGATTAAGAGGCCAGTCTTATCAGAGAGCGGAGACTCAGCAGTTTTTGCAAAACTGGCATTTCGTAGAATTTCCAGGCTTGGCATTTGTCGTCATTAGTGGTTTCTGATGTTGCTGATGGCATTCCTATAGCTATTTCTACAAAGCAAACTCTATGTTCTTTTGTGGTTTGAGAAGCTTCTTGTGTGCATGGTGATACATCTAAGTGCTCACTCTTCTGCTGGTTTGTATGGAGTAGCTATGGATATTATAGAATAGAATCACAGATTAGTTTGGGTTGGAAGAGACCTTTAATGGTCATCTAGTCCAACCCCCTGCTGTGGGCAGGGACATTTTCAGCTGGATCAGGTTGCTCAGAGCCCCGTCCAACCTGACCTTGAATGTTTCCAGGGATGGGGCATCTACCACCTCTCTGGGCAACCTGTTCCAGTGTTTCACCACCCTCATTGTAAAAGAATTCTTCCTTATATCTAGTCTGAATCTACCCTCTTTTAGTTTAAAATTCCCCCTTGTCCTGTCGCAACAGGCCCTGCTAAAAAGTTTGCCGCCATCTTTCTTATAAACCCCCTTTAAGTACTGAAAGCCTGCAATAAGGTGTCCCCGGAGCCTTCTCTTGTCCAGGCTGAACAACCCCAACTCTCTCAGCCTTTCTTCATAGGAGAGGTCTTCCACCCCCCTGATCATTTTTGTGGCCCTCCTCTGGACCCAGTCCAACAGGTCCGTGTCTTTCCTGTGCTGAGGGCTCCAGAGCTGGACGCAGTACTCCAGGTGGGGTCTCACCAGAGCAGAGCAGAGGGGCAGAATCACCTCCCTCGACCTGCTGGCCACGCTTCTTTTGATGCAGCCCAGGACACGGTTGGCCTTCTGGGCTGTGAGCACACATTGCTGGCTCACATCCAGCTTTTCATCCACCAGTACCCCCAAGTCCTTCTCAGAAAGGGATACTGTTCACAGATACACTGCTATCCCTGCACCACTGGTACCAAGGAAGGTGAGCACTGAGAATGGGTGAACCAAGTGCTCTGAAGACTGCCATAGATTTCAGGTGCTTTTTAGAGAAAAGTGGATTTTATACATACATGTTTCATCTTGGTGGAAACATTTGATTCAGGATTTTGGTTACACTCCTTACCTAAATGAATAAACCAGAGCTTTTACTATAGTAGTCCTTCAGATCATGCTTTGGGTAATTAAGGGTCAAGATTCTGCTCTGGCATAGCAGGTTTCATGATGTTTCCATGAACTCTGCCACTGTGGCCCGCAAACTTCATTTGGTGTAATCAAAAGAGCATACACTTATCCCAATTTCCATTGTTCTGAAGGTTGAGGAAAGGGTGAACAATGGCTCCTGGTACTTTATCTCTCCTGAAAGAATCGGCTGGAAATACAGAGAGAAGTAAATGACACTTTATATATGGAGTGTAGTAAAGTCTGTGTGTGGCTGAGAGCCAATGCATGTAGCTTTATTCCTTCTTTCTGTGGTCTTTGGCCACAGGGCATAATAAGAATCTCATCAGTTGTCTGTATGTAGGTAACCTTACTGTATGCATAGCAGTAAGTATAAACTGTAGTACTGGAGCTTAGGAAAGTACAAGAAGTATTACGGTTTATTTGTCTTGGAGTTTACTATGCAACAGTCGGCACTAGTGATAATAGTAGTGTTTTAAAATGCTTTTAAGCATAGCACCTGATGTCTGCCATCATTGATCTCTTAGTTTTAGCCCTGTGTCATTCAGTTTTTCACATTGTCATTGCTGGTCTAATTAGGAAAATAAAATTGCTGGTTGGAGTACTAGGCAGGTGCAATATCTCTCATGGTTGTAACTTGCAGCATCCTGTCACCTTGGTTTAAATGGGAGATAAATGTAACACTGGAATCATGTCTAGGGCCTGCGGTGTAGTGAAAAGAAGTTCCATTTAGTAGCATGATGGTGTCCTTTGCTGCCCTGCCCCTTGCTCTCCTGGTTTCTGCTTTTGTAGTACCATGTTGATGAACTTGCCCATGGAGAGGGAAGTCTTCCAAATTAAAAACCAGCTTTTTTTTTTTTTAAAACTTTTTTAATGGTTTGAAGTAGATTCTGAGACATCCAGTTTCTAAATCTGTTTCAAGTGGAAGGTAGTTGGTCTTCAGAAACTGATATTCTTCTCTGTTTATTTTTTTAATACAAGCCCACACAGAGGAAGCAAAGAACAGAAGCTTATTGAACACTGTGAGTTTTCCCATACTGAAACGTCTTCTGCTAAATAACTGCTGTTGATGTACTGTGAAAATTCAGTGTCCGATAGCCCTCAGAATTTCTCTTTTCTGTGCCTGTGAAGTTGTGTAGAGACTTTACATTTGGCTCTAGTACAGCCAGTAACGGCATACATACCAAGATTTAACTTGACAGGTTAGTGTTTTCTTTTTTTTGAGTGGGTGCATATTCAGCTTTTCATATTAAGGCAGAATGCTTGCTACAGAGTTTCAAATCTTTCCAAAGCCGATTTGTCTAAGTCAGAGATGTGTCTAAACCAAGGTTTATAAAGGCAACTGATCAGTTGAAAGGCAGCCGATCAGATTGGCAAACAAAAATAGCTTTCAGGAATACCAGCCTGTTTTTGTCTGTTCCAGCTATGTCACTTGGTCCAATAAACTGCAGAATTTGCTTGCTTCCATTAGATGCAGATTCAGAACTTCGCTGCTATAGTATAGAAATAATACGGGAATGTTACCATGGGGTAGTAGTTTAAATTGCTGATATTAAAAGTATGCCACCGAAGTCACATTATCATTATTGAAAATTGCCAATTGCTTGCATAGTAATGAGATGTACTTAGGTGAAAAAGTTTTAGAAGCAATGCAACTAAATGTTGATTCAGTATAAATAGTAGGTTCTACAGTGTTCATTAGGAGATGATCATTGGGCTTAATATGGAAGCACATCTTCCTGTGTAATGTTTTTAACTTTTTGTGGGTAAAGAATTGATGTCTCTTTTGTGGCATGTTAAGACATTCCCTGAGTTAAAACTGTGTTGTTGGGGTTTTTTTCCTAGTTAACTTACTAGTATTGAGATTTGTGTTTCGCATTTGTGTTTAAATTTAGGGTTCTACATAGTAATGCTTTTTTAAATTAAGTTTTAGGCTCCAGCATTTTCTTTTAAGCAAGAAATCTCAGCATTGATAGAGACTCTGCAAAGTAACCCTTGTAATGTGTCAGATTGTACTTTTCCCATCTCCTTTTTTCCGTGACTGCTGCATGGAATCTGGGCTGATGCTAATCTGGAAGGACAGTCACACCTCATGAAAGAATCATCACTGCTAATCAAATCAGAGTGAAAACCCACCACTCTGCATCAGTGGAGACATTTCATGTCCTGAATATTTCATGTACTGGGGGCTGTGACTGTAGACAAAACCCGCTCAACGGCTCCTTGTTGCGTGCAAATATTTACTCAAACACTCTGGCGTGGCTGAATTGGTGTGCAGCAACACCAGGAAGCCTTGAGTGATCCTTAAAAGTAATGGTAATTACATATGACTCCACACATGCTAGGTCACAGTGGCTTGCAGACAGCCCCTTGCTTTGTCAAAGCTCCCTTTGCCTGATTAAGTGGGCAGTGTGCCACAGGAAATTTGATGCATACAGGATGACAAATGTCTGTTTTGACTGCTGAGAATTGAACTCAATCGTAGATCTGCAGAAACATCAAAACACAATCAAAGGCTGACATCAAACCCGTGAGCCAAGAGAATTCCTCAGGCAAAAAGGGTTGAACTTGAAAGTACAAGAAAGAGTGCTTTAGTTTGTACGCTGGTACACCAGTTTGTTTTTGCTGACTTGTTACGAGGAGGGGTGGAGGAAGTAACAACCCAGAAAAACGTGTCTCTGCCTTTCCAGCTCTTCTTTACATTAGAGTTGTAGTAGTAGAGTGGCAAAAGACCAGAGCAATACAAAAGAGTAAGTTTGCTTTCAGTTTTTATATTTATTTATTTATATTTTAATCTTTTTCTATCCTATACAATAGGCAGTCTTGGATGTCTGTAGTGAAAAGCGTGCTTACTTCTTGTTTACCCTGATAGTATCTCCTTGTGACATCCGGAAAAA
This sequence comes from Fulmarus glacialis, assembly GCF_000690835.1. Classification (NCBI taxonomy): domain Eukaryota; kingdom Metazoa; phylum Chordata; class Aves; order Procellariiformes; family Procellariidae; genus Fulmarus; species Fulmarus glacialis. Next base: position 13,120 of record NW_009224104.1, on the reverse strand, counting down.
CTCCCTGTTAAAAATAGTGGTGCAAATGCTCTGGTCACCTGCTGCTTTTGCAGTTGCTTCAACTTATGACTGTTTTAAAAAGCTGTCCTATTTTGTTGCTTGCGTGTTGCTTATACTTGGTACCGTGATAAGTGATGACACAAGGGGTAAGACTGTAAGGATCAGATCCAGTAGAGGTAAGGATTGAATGTATGTTATTTTCAGGCCCTAGGTCTATACAACCTGAATAGTGTCATAGGTTGATGCGTGAGACGGAATCCACTTCCAGGTTGGAAGCAGGATGTAAGTTTAAAGACAAGCACGTCATCTTTTAGTGGAGAATAGTGACTTGTGTTCCTTTGTTCTGTGTGAGTGATGGCAGAGGTTGGTTTTGGCTAGTGGGTCCTACATCAAACTTACCCTGTGGTTTTCATTTTAACTAGAGCACTTCTGCATCAGTATTTCTGGTGCTTGCTTACAGCCTTACAAGGTTTATACCCCTTCCTGAATACGAAATGAAGGGAGACATCCTGTAGAGCTGCAGTCATGTGTCCTCTTCCCTCTGCTTCTGTACTACTACTACACCAAAGGTGGGGACAAAATACTTGCTTGGCAGGTGTGCTTGTCAAATCATAAAAATTACTCCTAAACATGAGTTCGGGAGTTGTGAAAAGAACGTGTTGGAAGAGTTATTTGCTGAATTTGGACAGTCTGTGGAGCTGGTTGAATAATGAACTGCTAAAAGGACTTTGAAGCAAATGTCAATATTTGTCAGATAAATTGCTTTCAATAAATAATTTTTTCCAGGCTCTAGTCATCTGTCAGGAGACTTGGCTCTAAAGCAAAGACCTTCATAAGGAGTACAGAAGCACTATGTGTAGGGATGCTTCCAGAGGCAGCCTCCATAGAGGGACAGAATTCCTCACAAGGCAGACAGAGTGCAGCTTCTGTCCCTTCTCACTTGTACGTTTTGCCATACAGCGCTACTCTAAGGAAGGAAGTAAAACTGTAGTTGCTTCCATCCCAGTCCATTTGAGAATCCACAGACTTTTTTTGGTATTGAGGCTGTGTCTGTGTTAAATACGGAGGATTAAAACCAAAACAATTTTATAGTCTGTGCGCCCTGTTTCACCTGCAGGGGCCAGATAAGTAATAAGCAGAAACATCTATAACTGGTAATAGTGGGCATAACTGTTTCAGTATAGGCTGGGGACACATGATTAACCCTTTGCAAGTAAAACTCTCACAGCCTAAAAGAGAACATCAAACTATAAGAAAACAAAACCTGAAGAATAGCCCTGCAAATACACAAAGCAAGCTCTGAAAACAACTTAGCTTTCTTCCAAGAATGACAGATTTACTTTCTGGATGTAAATGGCTAAATTGATCACACTCCCAAGTGTTGCCTTCCAGTGTGCAGTCTGCTTTTGTATGCAGCACCATAAATGCTACATCCCCTAGGCTTACGTTCTTGAGTTTTCCCTCTCGATGCCTGGATCCATAGTGGTAGAGCGAAACTCGCTTGATACTGGATGTGTCCTTCCTCAGGTGTGATCAGTCTTGAGGTTTATCATTTCACAAAGAGTCTAGCTATGGAAATTTAAATTGCACATACAAGCTGGAGATTCAGATAGCATTTTTTTCCAAGGAATAACTGATTTTTTTAATGACAGAACTCACAATCCAATACATGCATTTGTCTTTTCCATAAATGCTTTCTGTGCGAAGCAGAATGCTTTGTAAAATGCGAGCATGATTATTTCCCACTGTAAGGAAAAGGCCATTTGTAAAGAAATACTTTTTCTCAATGTATAATGTGTATACTTGTACAATATTTTGTTGGAAGATCATAGTGTTACTTGATGTGGCTTTACTATGTCTCTTTCTGGATGGACTTACATGATGTCAGCCTCTTCAGACTAGCTTCAGTCTGAGAGAACTGTTGATTTTAGAGGTAGGCCTCTGTTCTCCTTGCTGTTCAGAAATATCAATCGAAAAAAAGCATTTTGGAAGTTGCATATTGTATCCTTTTGAAGAAGTTATGCTTTTGAGGAAGCATGTGAACTGCTGGGTAAACAGCCTGACACGCTGTTAGGTTTTTGGACAATTTCATACATTGTGACCTTTTTCAGGAATTGTGCCTCCCCTCTGGGAGGGGGACACAAATTCATTTTGTTCCTATCAAGAAATGTTGCAATGGTTGTGATATGTGTTGTAATGAGTTTCTGTGGAAATGAACTTTACTATTTTGGATTTAATAAAAACAAATCCTGATACTTACTGCAAGCATTCATAGCATCTCATGACATGTAAGACATGAACATGTTGCTACTCTGAACGCTGCGTGGCTGCATGGAGTCACTTGATATGACTTTTTTTGGAATTTGGCTCCTTGCCGTTTGCTTAGTACCTGGGAAGTAGTGAGTGGTGGTTAAAGTAGGAGTATGATTCTACAGACAATATCACATACCGCTAGTCTTTTTATTTCTGTGCTTTTTCTTCCATGTTTTGCTGCTTCATTATGGGTCATAAAAGTGTCTTAGCCTGGAGGGTCTCAGGTGAGCTTATCTGGACTTTTGCTTGAGTAAGATAGCAGGGGTTTAAGTAAGAATTGTAGAATGTTATCAGGTACAGGGAGAGAAGCCAAACTATCTATTTTTATTAAAGTTTTTTTTAAATGTGAAAAGGAGTGTTCTTATTGTACTGCATTGTTGCAAGTAAAAACGTGTGAGATGCAAGGAACTTAAGGCCATGGTTTTCCAGTTGTTTTCTGGCTGCCTAAAACAATATGGCATGCCTGCACTGAGTTTTCTGAAATAATGTAGTTGCAGTTTCTTGGGAAATGTGCATTGATGAAATCTTATTTAAGCCTAAAGTCTTATAATCAGGAAAAAACTCACCGTAATGTGTTTGGATTATAAGTGTGTGCCCTGATCTTCAGTGTCAGGTCACTGAGATTCAAACCAATTGTTATATTAGGAACTTACTACATCTTTGGCTTGTTACATACCGCATCTAGGCTGCTTATGTTCTAAACTTCAGCTAATTTTGAGAATTGGAAATTACAGTGGTTGTCATATTCATTCAAAAAGACATGGAATAAAAGCTGGAAATCCTTGTATTTTTTTTCTTCTTTCTTAATTTACCTAAAAGCATCTTCACCTGTTCTGATGTTAGAAGTGCAGAGTAAAGAGCAGTGTTTGCTTGCTGAAAATCCAGGAAACACTGAGTTGTCAGTCCGGTTGACATCTGCCTGCTCTTATGTGCTTTAAAAATTGGATAAGGAAATGGAAATTTATTGTGCTGCTCTTGTTTTTTAATGGGAATATCTCAGAAAATAAATCACTTCCTCCACCCTTTTTCTATGAGGAACACAAGGATAATTCAGGCAGAATTGGAGTAGAAGCTTCAAGTAATTGAAGTTCTGCTTTATCTGTTTTTGATTCCCTAATGGACCTTCATCCCCAAAAGACTGAGATGAGATGGGTATGTTCTGATTAATGTGGACTATTTACCATTTCTGCTGATAAGCTGGGAGGATGCATTAAATCTGCCTCAGCAAGTGGCAGTGAAGTTTCAAATGGTAACAAGGACAGCTGCATCTTTCTTTGACTCCTGAAGGTCAAGCATTTCTAAATCCTTTCCCAGCTTATAAATAAGACTGCTGATGTGATTCAGTTAGTTATGGAAACTGTAACCTCAAGGATATTTTCAGCCTTCTGTGTTGGTGGAAATACTTCTGGCCGTATTTATAATGATATTCCAGATAGTACTTTCCAATGTTTTTTGGACAGTAGCTCGTGTCAAGCTAGAGACGTATTTTGAATGAGTAGCGAGACTGCCCAGATCTTAAAAGTTGGAGTTAGAGCTGGACTCAAAGGTGACAATTACACGAGGAAGAGGTGGGTCAAAATCGCTCAGCTTCCTTAGGCTTGTGCATTTCAGACTCTGTGGTTCAGTGCTGCTTGTGCCTGGTGTCTGAGACAGAAACAGAAGTGATTACTTTGAAGATTACAAGCCCTTGATGTGCCTGTCAAGGTTAAGATTTTTAGCTTGATTTTTTTTTTCCTCCCCCCCCCCCCCCCCCCGCCAGTAGTAGTGAAGAGCCGTGTAAAATTTGGATCTCAAATGCACCTGAGTGTAATCCCCATTTGAGAAGAGAGTGGCAACTACATCACTAGTTAAAAAGAAGGAGAGTAAGAGCAGGGTCAGAGTTGCATGTAAACCTTGTAGCCAGCTGCCTCTGCTGGTGTTACCTTTGCCACTGTCACAGCCCAGAACGCCTGTCTTATGCTTGCAGAACCTCTGCTGCTACTGGGGGACTCAGTGTATGAAGCAGTGGTCACTATCCCCATACTTTTTTGCATATCTTGAGCAGCAGTTTTGTATTTTGCAGTTCTTGTCTGAGCTTTTGTTTCCAGTCTTATGCCCTTCCTACTCTGGCCCCAGCTACTTCCATTTCCCTGGTGGCCAGTGAACACTGTCAGCCCCCTCTGACTCTTCCCCTTTTTCTGCTGCCTGTGCCAAAGCTGAATTTTACCTCCTCAAGGATGAGAGCAGTTTCTTTGGAAGGACTCCATTGTCTCTGCAGACAAGACTGAGAAGCCTTGAGCTGATCTGGACTAATGGCTTGTTTATTCAGCCCACAGATGGTGGCTGTGCTTACCTTAGAGAAGTGTGTACTGTAATTACTGTTGCAACTTCAATGGTACAAACTACCTTGCTCATAAAATACTGGTGTACTTGGTCTATTGTAAAGTATTTTTATGCTAACGCTTCAGAGAACTTAATCTGATCGGTAAAACTTCTTACTTCACTGAAGATTCCTTCTTTTGGATTTTGCCCTAGTGACGTGTTCCTCCTATGAAGGTACTCTAGCATTTGAGGGTTTAAACAAGAGGTGAAGTATGTGACTGTGCAAAGGTGGTCAGTGCTACTGACAGAGCTGCCAATCTCTTCCTGAACAACTGTCTCACATTTTGTGAGCTACTTTGTGATCTGATTTGCAAATACTTTGAGGATATTCCTGAACTTCAGATCATGATGATTTGCATACAGGGCAACAGTCAAAGTTAGTTTAGTTTAGTGCTCTGTCTTTGGTAGTAGCTAGTACTACATTTATGAAGAAAGAGTAAAAAACAACAAAAAAAAAATCACAAAGATGTAAGATAAAACTACCTCTGTGGTTATATTCACTTGGATCTCTAATAACTAGGCATGGGTTTGTCATGTGATGTGGGAGATATGTTTAGCATCAGTTGTAACTCTGGATAGTTCAGTTATTTCTTCTGTGTGTCATTCCCTTTTAAATAATGGTAAGGTCTTGTTTCTGTATCAGGGAGTTCAAACTACGTGTTGAGTGAAAGCACGTTTCCTTTTATCGTTTACAGATTGTCAGTTTATCACGTGCAAGGTCTTTTCTGTATAGAGGAAAGGAGTGTTTTAAAGTGTTTTAGCGAGTGCCTTTACAGAGGCACCAAATTTATCAGACTAAGGTGTGGACAGACAATTGTGTCGTTGAAATCATCTGGAGTTAGAGTGGAAATTTGGTTTGCTTCTGGGATTTTGGTATTGCTATGGGACTGAGAATACTGTAGCTTTTTACTGTAAGTGTTGTCATTATAAAGGTACAGAGATTACAGCTGTGTAATTTTTTTTTTTTTTTGATGCCAGTTCCAAATAACACCTCTTTATCCATAGTAATTTCGGTCAGATATTCCAAACTCTAATTTGGGTGGGGGACGTATTGCTGGTGTTTTTTAAAATCATGTTGCATAAAAAGTTAGTTTTTGCTAATGCACTGCCACAAACAGCGAATGCCTGCACTGTTGAATTTCCTGAACTATTCCTGAACTCTTGCTGAAGAAGAGTTAAATTTTCTGTGGTTTTGCATGTTACATACTACTGAAAGGTCTTTCATGGACTTGAATAGGAAGTCTTTATCATGGGGATCTAGAAAGACTTCAGTAGACTTCAGGGGTGAGCTGACATGCCGTGGGTCCTCTTCACAGTAAGGTTTTGCCTTGAGCTTTTTAGCAAACTTGACAAACTGTATGTCAGAAGAGTGTGAGAGAAGTATACATCCGTAGTTTGGTTTTCTGAAAGCTATTGGTACAACAGAGAAACATATGGCTGGTTTTCAGATGCCCAATGACAGTTTTCAGTGAAGAGCTGACTGGTATGCCAGCACTCCTCTGGTCCTTCAGTTGTAAAACAGGAAGGAAAAGGGAGGAAATGCCCCAAATCAAACTGGTTTTCATTTGCCTCATCAAAGTAGACTCAAATGAGTAGATTCCCGTTGTCTTTTATTTTGTAACTTGTTAATTTTTGAGAGATCTCCTGAGGAAATATCTAAAATTTGAGGCATGGGGAGCTGTTATTTCTGAGATCTGCAAATGAGTGGTGCTTTCATCTTGCAGCAAAAAATCCTGACATGCTGATGTATGACCAAACTGATGTGCATCCAGCTACTGTGAAGCACAAGGCTTTATGGAAAGCACACTAAAAAGACACCCGCTGGTCAGTGCTCAGATTTAATCAATTGGCTAAGTCATTGTTGCAGAGTTCCTGCTGTGTGCACATTCTGTACACCATCCTGGCCAAAACTGGGATTGTCTTTGCTCAGCAGGTGTTTTGCCAGCGGAACTGAATGGCAAATATCCCCTCAAGCAAGCCATAGATGTCCTAGTAAATGTCAATGACATATAACGTATGGATATGGTTAATTAATCATTTGGTGCTAATAACACAATAGACCTTCAACTGAGTTACTAAAAATGCGGCTTTGTAAGGCTGAGTGTATGCTTCTGTATAAGTTACATACATGGTGGGTCACTATGAGGTCTGTGCCCTGTAGAGCACATGTGAATTCATACAAAGGTTTTCTTTTGGTCCAAGGAATTCAGTCACATAGAAATTAAATTCAGAGCCTGTGCTACAAAGATTGCCGATGTTCCCTGGCTTACGGAGAATCAGACCAGGGCCAGAGAGAGACACCCTGCTGGTGTACTATGTTATGTATGGGGGAAAGTGTTTGCAGGTGATAAAGGATTACTAATGATAACTGGAGGGCTGAGGAGACTAAAGTCCCTACAAATCACTGGCTCTGAATTATATGTAAAGAGACCAGTGCACCATGTCCACATGTTTATAAAGAAGGCAGTGCAATTTTGAGATTAAGGTCCTTTGTTTTAAGAAACTAGGAGTTTCACAATGAAATCTGCAAGATGGTTGTGGTCCACCAAGAAAATGCAAAATGAATCACCTAGAAACATTCAGTGTAAGCAGTGTAGCTAATCAGGTAAGTACAAAAAAAATCTCTCAAGCTCATAGCACTATGGGAGAAAAGCAGAGGGCTCCCTTAATTTTGGTGGTAAATTTCTTCTCTTGATGGTTTGTTTTTGTTTTTGGGTTTTTTTTTTACCACTGTGATTGACTCTTCTACGTTGTCAGTGTTGAGTTACAGTGTGATTGGATGTATGGCATGGCATTTGTGTGAGGCAAATGGGCATTTAAATTATGGTATTTATGTTTGTATCTGGTATTACGTTTGTATCTATTCATAGACAGTTACACTGTTAGATGTCACATTATCTTGGTTTACTATGGACTCACTTTGTAATGACTTGCTACACTTGATTTTTTGAGTAGATTTTGGGGTGGGGAGTGGAACTGTACAGGTGCATGTATGTCAAGATACAAACCAGATGCCTTCATGATAAGGTCCCAAGCCTGATTTCTTACAGTGCTGATCTTGGTGACTGCATTACTTCAGGTAAGAGGGGCAGATGAGGGGAGGGTTGGTTTTTCTCCTTGGACAGTTTGTATATTATGTCCTTTGTTAATCTTGCCAGGGAGGCAGGATCGTGCACAGAACATTCCTGTGCTCGGTCTACCTGATTGTATGCTTGTAGTCACAGGCAGGCAGGCAAAGAACACGACAACACGCTGAGGATGGAGTGAAGAACACTGGGCTGTGGGCCAGTACTCCTGAGCAGTGGAGAGGCAAAGATTGTGTTTTAACTGTTTTTGCCATGCTGGTTTTCAGGGTTCTGTGCAGGACTCTCTTACAGCTCAGTGATGAATTGTATCCCCATTGCTTCCAATTACCAGTCCACCCTTCTCACTCCACTCCTTATTGTATCCGAAGACCAGTTGACTCCTCCCAGCCTCTCCTCCATCCTAAAAATGCAGGGTAGAGATGCGACTCATGGAAATGAGAACTGATGTTTTTGTCACTTTCTTAGTTGTATACTATTTTAAATGTACTGTGGAAAAGAACAAGGTGTACAGCTGCCCATTGGTTGCATGAATTTTGCTGTCATTAAATGTTGAGATAACTGAAAAATAGCTGTCAGTCTTTTCTGTGAATACATGCAAAATGTCATTGGGTGTCCATGTGGATGTGATCTTCCCTTTAACCCTCCAAAATGAATCCTCTGATACTCTGCTGTATTAGATGATTATGGATGCTGCAGGAGATCTTTTCTTCTCCCAGTTGACAAGGAGGAACACTTATGTGACCTGTGCCAGAAGGATTGGAGACCAAGATCAAGCAAGACTGTCTAATGTAGATTGTGTGCACACCATGCCTTTAAAATGCAGGACAGCTATTCTTTATGAGGAACGAAGGATAGCTAAACCTATTGGGCCAGATGTTGATGTTCTCATATACCTTTGTACAGAGGAGTAAATTTACGTAAGGGTGAATGTAGTAGGGACCAGGTTTGAGAGCTTTGTTTTCAGTATGCGTGGTGTCTGTTATTAAAATGTATTTCTTTAGCTGTCAAGTGATTTCCTCATTTTGTAACTGCAGTTAGCTCTTGTCAGAACTGTCATGCAATTATATTTTATGTCTTTTACAAAGATAGACTGGTAAAAATTGAGCCATACAATTATTCTGGGCCTTTTAACTTTCCCTTTTCCATCTTCCAGTGATCTGAGCTCTGTAAATGTTGGCTGTTAGGTGCTATATTAAATAATATAAAAGGCAGTACAAAACATCAGGTGTTATATTTTTGTATGGGTATTTCTATATTACAAAATTTAAATGTTTCTTCAAATTAATTCTTTTCTGCAAGCCAGAGACTGCACATACGTAGCTAATCTGCTGTACTTTTCAAATTCAGATAAAAGCTATGGGAAGCCCATGGCTTCTTCCTGTCAATTCCGAGAGTTCATGTCACTGTTTCTTTTTCCCAGATGGAATTTGTAATCATGGGTAAATGCAGACATATGACCAAAGTTAACTTACCCTGATCTGTGAAACTTACCTCTCAGAAGTAATTTGACTATTAAGATCGTCTTTTAGCCTTTTAAATTGTATAGTGAAGAGATGATGTCAGCGTTGCACTTCAGAAACCTTCATATGACAAATGAAAGGAGTAATATCTGTTCCTTCAGCTGTGAATTTCCTGATGGCACTAGTGCAAGCTGAACAATAATATTAACTCTTTTTTGTCTTTATTTTTGGTGTGTAACTTCTTTTGGCTTTGATGCTCTATAGCTTTGGCACAATGTTGAACACCTTATTGGTTGCACATTTTACTCTTAGAAAATTGTTAAGAATCTCTTTCTTATTGATACCCAAGCTGAGCAATTTCATTTTTTGTTTTCGTACTTTGACCTCTAACCCTGGGATCCATTAGGACACTGAGCCAGCAAGGTGTAGGCATACCAACTACAGAGGGAAAGAACTAAAATGACACTGTCTCCAGCAAGGGATGCGTTAATAGGTCTGAATTCAAACATAGAAAAGGCAATTTTTTTCCTGCTGGGAAGCAGAGTCCTCAAGAGAGTCATCTCAGACTGAAGAACATGATATGAAAATCAATAAAGGCCCTATTGTGCTGGTGATGTGTCCGGGAAGTGTCATTTTCTATCTTGTTAGTGGATATCTAAAGGAAGTTAAAGCTACTTTGCTCATAAGAATTGGATAAATCCTCTTTCATCAGTGGTCTATTTTGCTGTTCAAAGTAAAAGTGAAAAACGGTGGAGAGTCCAGTTTGGATATGATGAGACTGAATGAAGACGATGGCTGTTAAGGGTGGGGTTTTTTTTCATTAGGCTGATACTGTTTCCAGAACTGATTTCCAGCTCTGTTTTTCAGTCAGAGATATAAAAGAGTAATTAAAAATAAAAGGCTTCCTTCTGTCTGTTCAATTAGAAGAAAACTCTGCTCTTGACATTTTTACTATATTAATGCTCCAGACAAACTGTAAATGGACCATTTGCTTTATTGCAGTGGATGAAGGAATTATGGGTCTTGGTTAAGTTTATCTGCATTATTAATGCTATAGACTGGATAAACTCAAATGATAGCAATGATAACTGTACTCACAGCCCTGGATATAGTTGTGGCCTTGCAAAATTAGCAACGAATATGGTAATATTATTGTAGAAGTTTCAATTAAGTTATTGATTAAAAAACCCCATATAGTTGGCAGAAGGAAGAACACGAGTTAGGGAAGAAAAAGGAGGAGAGTGATTGCCTATACTTCGGCTCAGTTTTTCAGTTTCTTTCTGTAGGTAACTGACATTCTGCAGTTGCTATTCCATGTTATCATTTGAAATAACATATGTGAAACAAAATTGAGACTTTCTCCTTGTGTGTCTTTCAAGCCAGATTATTGTTCATTTAAACATGAGTAATTACAGGGGTAGGAGTTGACTAACTATTGAAAGAGACAGAGTAATTCTATGCATAGATTTTGCTGGTAGCAGAGTTTGTAAAGGCACTGCTCTCTTCTCTGCTTCTTCTGTATACCACAGGGGAAAAAAGTGCGTGAGAGTTGAGTAGTCTTTCCTCCTCTCTGGAAAGTTTGGTTGTTATGTCTGTCATGAGCTGCCTCACTTTGCAGGGTTCCGAGTGGTTACATTGACCTCTCCGGGACTGTGTGAAGTACTGCTTATTTGCAAAACACATTCTTCCTACCAAAGGCATTGAGTGATCTTTTTGTTTTTCTTAGTCCTTCCCTTTTACCCAGTAGCTTTTAACTTAGTTTCTTAATGAAACTTAGTTTCTTAATGAAATGAAAATCAGTTTGCTTTTTGGACCATCTTCTCATTGTAAGATTCAGTAACTTTGTCTCTCCAACGCATCCTCATGCTTTGCGTTGCTGTTTTTAGTTCCCTTCACTGAGATTGCATGGTGGCTTTTTTGTTTGCTTTGTTTTATTAAAATATGTGAAGAAAGATGTAAAACAAGAAGCTCCTCTTTTTTAGCTAAGAACTGTAGCAAGGTAGAGAGAAAGATTGTGTTCTATCTGCTGGGCTGTTGAATGGATCAGTGTTGCAAGCAGAAGGGCAGAAAAACTGACCTTTCCCCTTACAGTGTCAGCTTTGATTTTTTCCTAAATGGTGTGATATTCTGTTTATTGTATGTGTACAACAGGAGGCAAGATCAATGTTAAGAAACAGTGGGGTTTCCATGTTTACCCCCCCAACATACATGCACTTTCTTGCAATGAAGATGTTATGCCTATCAGTAGTTGTGGGATAATCTGCCCCAACACCCCCACATATTACTTATTTTCTTATTATTAAAGTAGTCTTAATAATTTGAATGAAAGTTCTACTGAAAACAAGGAAGTTGCACAAGTGAAAGACCTGGTTGATCCAGAAGTTTTCGCTTTTGTATCATTTGACCTCATGTTGATTAGGGTGAAATACAATGACAATTAGGACCACCTTCATTTCTAGGGTTTTGTTAGAGACATATGGGACCAGAAGGCTTGATAATAAATACAAGGCCTGACTAATAGAGATTGATGTAGTATAAGCTACTGCACTTAAAAAGATAAACCTCCAATAGGCTTTGAATGAATTTTTTCAGCCCTTAATAGTAGTATCATCAGTGCAGCATGGATGGCTTTTGCTACCTACCTCTGATCTTGCGTGACTGTATTCTGCATGAGTAGTGGTTACGTGACTACCACTGGCAGCGTGAAACTACTATAACCTTTAGATGTGATCTCCCAAAAAGTATATTTACTAAGTACAGTAACTCCTGCTATTTTGCCATCCCTGTAAATATCCAGTCCCTTTGAGAAACTTGTTAGGTTTGTGACCTTTTATAGGAAGGCATTTTCTTGCATGTTCTTCTTTATTACAATTGTGGTGTGTATATATGTATTTTTCACTGATGTCCGTGCATGTGCAAAATTTCTGGTTTCTTACTGCAGCTGTATAGAATAGGTCAGAGGTTACTTCTATGCCACAAAATTCTGTTCCCACTTTTACTCTTGTACGTCTCATCTCTTTCACACAAATTCATTTCAACAATAGAGCAAAGTTAACATCTGCTATTAAATTTCTGTTCTTGAATTTAAATGACTGTCTTAAATCTCATTAATTTGAATAATGCATTTTATTAAAATTGGAATCTAAATTCAGCGCTATCGGTGCCCCATTAGCCTCCTTATTTCTCCCTTCACCTTACTCATTGGAGGAAAATAGCTGGAATAGTACTTTGGGTACTACTTTAAGGAATATTTTCCTTAATAGTTGATTGTGCTTGGTTGACCCCAATCAGCAGCTAAGCCATCTCCCCGTTGCTCGCTCACTCACCCC